>NC_134491.1:57522917-57815417 GCF_040206685.1 Ascaphus truei | reverse complement strand
ACATACATACATACATACACACATACATACATACATACATACACATACATACATACATACACATACATACATACATACATACATACACACACACACACATACATACATACATACATACACATACATACATACATACATACATACATACATACATACATACACATACATACATACATACATACATACATACATACATACATACATACATACATACACACACATACATACATACATACATACATACATACATACATACATACATACATACATACATACACATACATACATACACACATACATACATACATACATACATACATACATACATACATACATACATACATAATAAGATATACATTAAAGAAATGTATTACGGTTTTATCACAGAGCCAGATTCAAAAATGACTTCTTATGCTTTAAGCTCCCTACATGTTCCTGGCGTTTGATTAAACTGTAAGAAGTGTTTGATTTGCGTATACTGTATTTCCAAGACTCTGTATTGGGAGCATGATATTCCTCTTTTATCGGTTTGAGTGTTTGTAATTTTTCCAGTATGGAATAAATCTTTTCATCGGAGTAATCTATTCGTCTTCCAAAAGTGCCAAACCTATATCTCGTTGGCACAGTAAAAAATCTGAATGTTGAAATATTGAGGTAATTGGAGATGGGAACGTAGACAATCTCGCTTTTATGGCCCAAGTATCCCAAATATACAATAAAAGTGTCAATATAGGATTGCATTCTTTAATCCATTTTCTTTGGTTTTTATGTAAAAAAAATAAAGGTAAAAATACTTACAATTTTTAAATGTAGTTTGTCTATTGGGTACTGTATAAGTCCCATCCCACTCTTACACAGTTATTTGAGTTATGGTTATAAATAACCTGTATTATATACCAAACCAAATGATATAGATTAAAACCATATTCCACGAACAATCCACTTGCAATGCTGCTCCATGTTTGTCAGTGTATATACTGCACTATTTTAAGCGAGTTAGAAATCGGCCTTATCCATATCCCAGAAATAGAATCAATATTTATTATTAAAATAATGTAATGATCTCTGTGCTGGATACACAAGAAAGGAAGAGTAAATGCAATAATTATTTATAAAATCCGTGGAGTCTCTACTCTTCCATCCTTGTGTATCCGGTACCTGGATTGCAGCTGCCCTCCCCTCATTGAGTTAGGTATTAGTATCTCAGATTTATTTCGCTTTTTGATGTGCAACATTTTCCCACATTACAATGATCTCTGTGCTTACACATTGTGTCTGACTGAAACTCTAGGCAATGTGGAATTCATTACCTAAGGAGACTGCAATGACCGATAGGTATTATTAAAGAAAAAGGTTGGACATCATTTAGAAAGGAAAGGTATACCGGGATATACAAATAAGTAAATATGGGAAGGATTTTGATCCAGGGAGTAATCTGATTGCCAATATTGGAGTCAGGAAGGAATTTATTTTTCCCTTATGAGACAGGATTGGATGATGTGTCACTGGGGGTTTGTTTGCCTTCCTCTGGATCAATATACTGTAAGTACAAATATAGGATAAGTATCTGTCATCTAAATTTAACATAGGTTAAACTTGATGGATGTGTCTTTTTCAACCTGATCTACTATGTATCAATTTATCTCTAACACGGTCTTAGGCCTCGGACACGCTTACCGCTGGTGTGCTGAGGCTCAGGGAAAGCGGGTGTTTTCCCTGGCCTTGCGGTTGCTTACCGCATGCGCTCTCAGCAGGCCGTCAGGGGGCGGTCCGGGGGCGGGCGTGTCACTGGCCGGGGGCGGGCCAGTGACGTCACGGAGAGGGTTGGGCGAACCGCTCACGTGACCGGCCTGTCTCGCCGGCAAGCGGGGGAATTTTAAATTCCCCTAAGACCTGCGCTTCCGCAAGCGCGCGGAAGCGCAGGTGAGCCCCTACTAAAGCCGCTCTAATTGCGGCTGTAGGGGCTCAGTGCTGAGCGGGAGCGTGCGTCAGCGCGCATCCGCCAGCAAGCGCCAAACATGGCCAAAGCCTAACACAGGTCTGACTGGGGGTCGCGAGATTTTCTGGGGGGCGCTGTGCTTACAGAAGTCCTACACTCTTCCCCAAAGCATTTAAATTAAATGCCAGGAAGCGCGCGTGTGGACTCTGAAAGTTCGTTTACCTGGTCTCCGGCGGCTTTTGGCGACAAGTCGCCATGGCAACATGGGGTCACATGATGTTGCGACGTCAGAAGATGCTGGAGAACAGGTAATGGGGGGGGGGGCGCAATAATGCAATAATGTTTACCCCGCAGTGTATGAAAGAGGCTATTATCCAGGGATAAAGAACACAACTGTGCTTCCCACCAGTTTTAGTTTTTTTGGCATTTATCAGAATGGCAAGTCTGGGACCGTGTGGGATTCTTCTATATAATATGACGTTAACTAGTAGTTTTATGTCATCTAAAATATCAAGCCGGTTAAGTTTCAGTTCTCCATTCACCATGCATGTAAAATATAACATTCATTCAGACCTCTGCAGGGCACGTGGTCTCGTGGCCTGTGATGTGATTTCAGTATCCAAGGACTGCGGCAGGATCTTAGTTTTTATGTTCTGCATCCTCCTTACACGGACAAAAAAAAAGTACATTGTTTCAACGCTGTGCCAAGACACATCTAAAAACAAAGGGAATGGGTTTTTTATTTAGGAGGTTTCCAAGAGGATACTTCTGAGTGCATTGCAGCTGCAATATTTAAAACCGCTTGGAACATCCTAGCCTTTCCTCTATTGCAGAGGTGGCCAACTCCAGTCCTCAAGAACCAGCAACAGGTCAGGTTTAAGGATATCCCAGCTTCAGCACAGGTGGCTCAATCAGTTGAACTGATTGAGCCACCTGTGCTGAAGCAGGGATATCCTTAAAACCTAACGTGTTGGTAGCCCTTGATGGCTTGATGCCACCCCTGTTCTACAGCCTACTACATAAGTACTAAGCAATGCCAAAGTGTTACTTACTATCCTGTTTCATGGTTTATTAATGTATAGATAAGATACATCAATGGTTCATACTACAAAAAGTGCCTTTCTATAAACTACAGTGCAACTCATTTTGTATTGTGCCCTGGCATTCAATGTCTCTATTGTTCCCTAAGGGCTGTTCTATACTGCGTGCGCGCGCGGCAGTTTTAGTTGGCTGAGGTTAGTCAGCCTTTCTATAATGGTGCCGCGCGTGCACGGCAGTGAGCGTGGAACCGGCCGACAGGGGAGAGGATGAAGAAAATAAAAAGAATTTGCGCTGCTACCGCCGCTGAAATGTATGTATATGTGTGTATATGTGTGTGTATGTGTGTGTATGTGTGTATATGTGTGTGTATGTGTGTGTATGTGTGTATGTAAGAATGTATGTGTGTATATGTGTGTGTATGTGTATGTAAGAATGTATGTGTGTGTATGTGTATGTAAGAATGTATGTGTGTATATGTGTGTGTATGTGTGTATGTAAGAATGTATGTGTGTATATGTGTGTATGTAAGAATGTATGTGTGTGTATATGTGTATGTGTGTATGTAAGAATGTATGATTGTGTATGTACAATGTTAATAAACAATTTATTAAAGTATTTATTTATTTATTTCAAAACTTATTTAAACACACACACATACACATACATATATATACACACACACCCCAAGATTCAAAGTGGCCCAGTTTTAAGACACACACACACACACACACACACACACACACACACACACACACACACACACACACACACACACACACACACACACACACACACACACACACCAAGATTCAAAGTGGCCCAGTTTTAAGTGACACACACACACACACACACACACACACACACACACAGTCCAAGATTCAAAGTGGCCCAGTTTTAAGTGGCATAGTCGAGTTTAACAGGGAGTTAGAAGATTATTGATTTACTGATTATCTTTTTTCTTCTCTTCACAGGTAAAAAACATATCTGAATTGTCTGTCTGCAAGCAATCCTGTGCTATGTGTATTTTTAGTTGTAGTCTTTAGTCTTAATTAAATTAACTTACACAAACACTTAGGTATGACAAGACCCTGTTGAAAAAAACATCTGTGTTAATATGCCTCACATGTGCTAATTAAGGTGGTTGGGCTGAAATAAATTCTGTCAGGTGACTTATTAGGCCTTTATAAGAGCAACCAGAGCAGCCCAAGATTCAAAGTGGCCCAGTTTTAAGTGGCATGGTCGGGTTTAACAGGGAGTTCAACAGGAGGGAAACAAGGGGACTACAGAACACCTACGGACCCTCAATCCTGGATGTGAACTACGCTGGCAAGGTGGACATTTTCTATCCCAGACCACACATCTCAGCACTAAACTACTGCTGCCATGATGCTGCTACTATTTATATTTGCTCTGACCTCGCTTCTTTTCAAAATACACATTTCTTTCTACCAGCCCCATGTCTCCAACTCTATTCATATATCTCCATCTTCCTTACCCCTCAATAAAAAACACCTACACAAATCCTCTATTCACACCCTCTGTCTCCTCCTTCCTGCTGCGGGGGATCTCCCCTAAGCCTGAAGCCAGACATACACACCTGATCTCACCTACGCCTCCCTGCCACCTCTTCCCCTTTAAATTGTGTTAACCTTTTCATTTAACACTGTCTAACCTTAAAACTTGCCCCACAAATCAAGCATCCCAATAGCCTGCACTCATGGCTATTGTCCCACAGTCATTTATACCACCCAATGTGGCCAAGCACACCCATCTACAGCACTTATTCTCTCACCTGCTGTCTCTGTAAGTATCCCCTCAAACCTCTTAGATTGTAAGCTCTTCGAGGCAGGGATTTCCTTTCCCATTGTCTGATTTTTGCTGCACTTATTGTATTTTTAAAATTCCCTGTACTGTATTCTTTGTGAAGCGCTGAGTACACTTTTGGCGCTATATAAATAAAGACATACAATACACACACATACAGTACCTTACCCGCGCACAGCATACACACAAAAAGTGTGCGGTACGTGCACGCGCGTTTGTACAGGCACGGCCGCACACAGTATAGAACGGCCCTCTGAGTTTCTCCACTATAATTACAAAACAGTCACCGTCCAATTTAACCCTTTTTAGCCCAATTCCAAACCTTCCTATGAGATCAACTACAGTAGTACTGTAGTAAATCAAATAAAGTATATGCAACCAAAAATACAGTATACACTAGTGCAATAATTATAGGCGTGTCCATTATTAAAGCAGCAGAACATGTGTTTCAAATAAAATAATAAATAGGATTGAAGAACAGTGTCTCCAGAGTTGAACCGCGTTAATTTGAGCTTTGGGGACACCCTGCTTCAAGAGATACTTACCTCTCTAAGGGATGCCAGTAGTACCCAGAGACCCCTGAATGGGGGGATATTTAAACCTGCAGAGTGCACGTTTAAATGTCCCGGTCACATGGCCAATAGGAAGCTACAAGGGATGACGTCAAGGTTTCCTATTGGCCCGCAAGACATTTAAGCTGACATTTCAATAACCCCACACAGCCCAGGCAGATCTTCTTCCGGCACTCCCTACGGAGCTAAGTATCTCGGGAAGCAGGTGTTCCCAGAGCTGAAATTAACATGGTTCAGCTCTGGAGACCCCCTGCTTCAAACTTATAACTCTAAAACAATAAAGGAAAGCAGGATCACTGCTTTAAAGCAGCAGTTCAAGCAGACCTTTAAAAAATGTATTTCCATTCAATATGTGTATCAATATAATCTGCACACTGACAAGTGATTACCTACTGTAAATTGGTGATCGATCCGTTCTCCTGTGAAAGATTCGGCTTGGGGATTCACAAAATCACTGTTAGTGCTGCAGAAGAGTACCCAAGACTCAAAGTTCTGTGTAGAAGATCATGTGGCTAGGCAGGCACTCGATACAATTGGTGCACTGCTAGAGAGAGGGCAAAAGGGATGTGCCAGAGCCTGTTTCAGAAGAGGAAGGGGGTGTGACTTTGTAAATGGTTGCTATAGAAACACAAATGCTTGTTACATTATAATACATAAAAAAAATCTTTTTTTCCCCCTCATAGTACAGAACTGATTTATTTAAAAACACACATGTGGGATATTGCTTGAACTGCAACTTTAACACATAGGTAGGGTAACCAGATTTTCAAAATGAAAAACCGGGACACATTAAAAAATTATTTATAAAACAAATTAGATCACGTGACGCTCCCAGTTGCCATGACAACGTGACACTGACGTCAGGCGGTGACATGTTGCCATGACAATGTGGCATCACGTGATGCCTCGGCGCCATAATGCGTCCCGTTGTCATGTCAACTTGATGCCGCGTGACGTCACGGAGAGTCTCGTTGTTATGGCAATGGGCATTACGTGACATCGCGCAGCCATGTTGATGAAATTTGGAGGGGAGGATACAGCCAAAGGCAAGATAAATATATAATAAATAGATCTAAAAAAAAATTATCTCCACACAGAGCCACTGACCCACACACAGAGCCATTGAACCACAGTCACTGACCTACACACAGAGCCACTGACCCACACACCCACACACAGAACCACTGACCCATACACACATAGCCACTGATCCACACATCCAGCCACTGACCAACACACACACAGCCACAGAGCCACTGACACACACACCCACACACACACACAGCCACTGACTTACACACAGAGCCACTGACACACACACACACACAGAGCCACTGACCCACACACAGAGCCACTGACCCACACACACACAGCCACTGACACACACATTGACACATTGACACACAGCCACATACACACATAGCCACTGACACACATAGCCACTGACACACACACACACACACACACGTAGTTACTGACCCACACACAGAGCTACTGACCCACACCACCACTAACCCACACACCCACTCACAGAGCCACTGACACACACAGAGCCACTGACCCATACACAGACACACAGAGCCACAGACCCACACACCCACAGCCACTGACCCACACACACACACTGACACACACACAGTACCACTGACCCACACACACAGAGCCACTGATCCACACACACAGAGCCACTGACCCACACACACACAGCCACTGACACACACATTGACACATACACACAAAGCCACTGACACACACAGAGCTACTGACCCACACACCTAGCTACTGACCCACACTGCCACTAACCCACACACCCACACACACACCCACAGCCACTGGCCCACACACCCAGAGCCACTGACCCACACACCCACACACCCAGAGCCAATGACCCACACGCACAGAGCCAGGGACCCACACACACAGAGCCAGAGACACAGAGCCAGACACACACACACAACCAGTGACACACACAAACAGAACCAGTGACACACACACAGAACCAGTAACACACACACATAACCAGTGACACACACACACACACACAGAACCAGTGACACACACACACACACATACAGAACCAGTGACACACACACACACACGCACACACAGAACCAGTGACACACGCACACACAGAACCAGTGACACACACACACACACACACACAGAACCAGTGACACACACACACAGAACCAGTGACACACACACACACACAAGCAGAACCAGTGACACACACACACACACACACACACACACACACACAGAACCAGTGACACACACACAGAACCAGTGACACACACACACACACACACACAGAACCAGTGACACACACACACACAGAACCAGTGACACACACACACACACACACACACACACACACAGAACCAGTGACACACACAAACACAGAACCAGTGACACACACACATACACAGAACCAGTGGCACACACACAAAACTAGTGACACACAGAACCAGTGACACACACACACAGAAGCAGTGACACACACACACAGAACCAGTGACACACACACACACACAGAGAACGAGTGACACACACACAGAACCAGTGACACACACACACACACACACAAACACACACACAGAACCAGTGACACACACACACACACAGAACCAGTGACACACACAGAACCAGTGACACACACACACAGAACCAGTGACACACAGACATTTACTATAGCGGTTATAAACCGCTAAGGTGATTAAGGGGTTAGAGGCCATTAGATTGTATTTTTTCATGTATTCTTGCTGGCTTCGGAGGACATGGACCTGGAGTATGCTGACGAGGAAGCCCTTCATGATGGCAGGGGTAAGTAGAAAGGTTTATTTACTTTATTTATGCTGCCTGGCTAATGTTTTATTTTATAATGGGCAAATGAGCTATTATCCATAGCTGGATAATAGTAATTTTGCACATGATTGTACTGTATGTATTGGGGGGAGGGGGGATGTCTGTATTTATTTGATGGTATCATTCCAGTGCATAAAAACAAAAAAATCCTTTTATGTGTGTTAGGGAGGTATAGGGGTTGTTGGGGGCACAGGGAGTGGGTGGGTTCTGTATTGGTGGGTAGTACATATTGCAATGTTTAATGGGGGCAATTGGCCCCAATAAACCTACTATTGTGCCTTAACCCCTTCATTGCCTTAGTGGCAATCCGCTAAGGTAATGAAGCTGCTTTAATGTCAATTTTATTAATAGTGTGCGTGAGCATGGGGTCTCCTGAGCTGAACCACATTGGTCTTGGCCTCGACCCCCTAATTACTGAGATACAGGCCCAGTTATGGGTGCCGGTATCCCCCTGCAGGATTTCAATCCCATGGTCACGTGACGCGGGAGATTTAAAATCACAGGGGATATCGACACCCCATACCGGGGCCTATATTTCGGGAAGTAGGGGGTCCCCGAGGCTGAAACCAATGCGGTTCAGCTCAGGAGACCCCCTGCTCATGTACACTATGATCAAAATCAAAATTGTTACTGCACGATCGCCTGTAAGAGCCGTGGATGGAGACACAGCGTCTCCATGCAGCTCTTACAGGCTGCATTTTTTTCTACCAGCTATCGCGCTATAGAATTTATAGCACGATAGCACTGATACAAAAAACAGGTCGCACGATAGTGCATTTTTTTTATCGGCAAAAAAATGGCCTTCACTCCTTAGTGAATCCCGCTTTTGTCTTCATTTCTTATAGCACGATAAAAAAGAATCATATTCAGACGCAAAAGCACTGATTTTATGACTGCTTTGTGAATCGGCCCCATAGATCTAGTAATGTTAGAATAACCTTCTTATAAACAGCTGGTTTTACTTAGAATATCCTTTTTAATACCCTCAACTTCCTGAGTTGTTGCACCATAGTAAGCCAGAATGTGACGTGTATTTTACATTCTTTCCAGGAACTCAATAAAGTAGAGTTAATGTGGGTAACGTTTTTATATAATACTTGGGAATTTTATAATCCGCACTTATCTAAACAGTTCTTGGATGGGAGTGAGAAATTGCATTTACATCGAGGCTCTGTGGCTGTTAATATTTATTAGGTGCTTTCTATCTGAAATCTTATAACGACAAGCATACGAGTGAAGAAAAATATCAGATATGTAGCTGCACTTTTCCAGTCCTTTGCCGCACAGGTAAATAGTCTAAAAAAATTACACATAGATCCACAGAGCACCATTGAATCAGGGCTCATAGGGTAGATCAGGGGTGCCCAAACTAGGGGGCGCCAAATTTTCAGGGGGGGCTCTCTTCCCCACAACATTGAAATAAAATGCTGTGGAAGCTCGTGAGGCCTCTGTATATCTCTTAGCTTGTAAGAAGGGAGCGTGTCCCTACCGTCCCATCAGAGGGTCCGTGAGTGAGCCTTGGAATACCAAGCACCTCCCCGACACGTGGTCGCCGTCGGCCATGTTCCTTTGTCCGCCTCCTTAGATGACGTGTATTTAACAGTGGGTCAGCTCCCGGGTTTAGCTGATGCCCCCGTCATAGACCTAGACTGGTCCCCCACCCTCCAATGGAGCCTAGTTCTATCTAGCTGCAGCCGTGGCGTGCAGGAGGAAGACAGTCCACAGGCCTTGCCGCTCCCTGGCGCACCGTCCGGTGGCTGTCCCCTCATGTACCCCGACCTTCCGATAAAGATTGAGGATTTTAGTCCTGGACCAGCAACTGTGGGGCCTTTGGAGACTGAATCCCTCTACCCGTCTGTTAGCCCCACTGAGAACGTCGCTGGCCCACGGTCAGTTCACAGCCACCGGTCTGACCGCACCAGTCACCGCTCATCCGGAGACTCGAACTTTGGGGAGGTCATGCAGCAACTGGCTGACAAACTTGCGCAGTCCTCCCAACACCTACCCTCCCAAGCACTGTCGCAAGCTAAAGGCTTTCTGTGGCGTACGGCCTATGCCATTAGGAGAAAAGGAGTTTGAGGAGTGGAGAGACCATGCCGTACAAGTGCTTTCAGAATGGTCCTGCTCTGACGCAGTCAAGAGGCAGCGGATCGTGGAGTGCCTGCGGCCCCCAGCCGCCAATATGGTGAGATTATACTGTGAGTGTCATGCGGAGGCCGACGCCCAAGCCGTAATCCGGGCCTTAACAAAAGCTTACGGAGTTAAGGACAATGCCATTGCTCTAATGGCACAGTTCCACGCCCTTACACAAGATGAGGGGGAGGAATTATCAGAGTTCCTCCGACGGCTTCAATTGGCCATATGGGCCCTGGCCAATAAGAAGATTATTTGAGTGTCTGATTTAGACGACTTTTGAACCAAACAACTCCTGCGGGGAGCGTTGCCTATGCACCCGGTCGCCATTTCTACAGAGCATCCTCCTAATTTTGAAGACCTAATGGATCAAGTACAAGATCAAGGGGCTATCTTGCGAATCCATACTTTCAAGACGTCTCGGGTATCTTTCAAAGGAGAGAGTAAAGGAACCCCCTCAAAGAAGCCTAACGCGAAGGCTAATCCAGAGGAGGATATCGCTCCGGAACCTCCACGCCAAACACCCCAGACGCCTTGAAGCTCGGCCTCTAATCCTGGCTTCAATGTGACCCGAGGTAACAGCTGCTTTACCTGCGACAAAGAAGGTCACTTTTCACGGGACACCGGGTGTTTAGGTGCAGAGGACACCCTCAGTACTTTGGGGAACCACGCAGGGGTATTGGGTATTGTATTACTGTATTGTACTATTGAGTGTGGTGTATGTTCTATGCCATTATAGTAAAGCCCAGTTATAATTATATTGTGGTATTGGTATTTCTGATAGTATTGAGTCCTATGAGAAATCATCCTGCCCATGCTGGGATCGCTCATAGGTGGAGGCGCTGCACAGAACGGAGAGAGAGAGAGCTCACCCCAGGCTCCCAGAAGCTGAGGCTTAGGCCTCCTGTGACATACAGGTAAGAGCAGCACGCGTAGTCGCCCGCGGTTTCCCTAAGGCATAGGGAAAGTGGGTTACATATGCAAAAACATCGGTCAGTTGTTTATCCTATGGGCACGTTATTGTAGCGCAACATTGCGTTCTCTGCCAATAACATGGAGAGGATGAAAGGAGAGAGAGTGTTGTATAAAGGAGTGTTTGGGGAACTACAAGCACTTTACTAAAATAGGACTCTTTCCTCTCCAGCAAAACCCGTTTCTGGGTCTGGGTGGGTGTAACGCCAACTTTATGTAAAGTCCCTGCGTTAATATTAAGGGACCTTTGTGGATATGCGATGTTTTGGTGAGCGCCTCTTTTGCATATAATGATCATTAACGGCATTATACCTAACGCAATGCTCATATCATTGAATTGCAATTATCACTCTAATTAATGACGCAATAAAATAGCCCATTTAAGGGAGCAATCCAAGCATCTTAATTGAAAAAAAAAAAAAAATGTATTTTCTTTTCTTTTACCTAGGATTGAAGCATTCTGCCTTCGAAACTCAACCCCATTAATTTCATCTCCGGCGACACCCAGCTTCCGTAGTAGGTGCCAGTATCTGCTCTGCTCAGCTACCAGGGCTTTGAAGCTTTAAGCTCTCGCATCACGCGGGCCAACAGGAAGTCGAACCAGATGACGTCACGGCTTGCTATTGGTCGCGGGAGCTTTGAAACGTCACCATAACATGAACGGAGGTAAGTATCTGCAGGAGCCGGGGGTCCCCGGAGCTTAAATGAAGGGGGTTCAGCTCCGGAGACCCTGTGCTTTAATCCAGGGTAAAACAACACATTTTTAAAAAAAATCTAAAAAGCATGGATGGCCGCTTTAACATTCATCGGAGGTAGAAAGACTGATTGAATCCATGCTGTGGGAAAATAGTATATAAAAGGTGTGCGCAATGTAATATTATTCCAATCGTGGCACACTTAAGAGAATAAATGGGAATGGCAAACTAATAACAGAAGCAAATTCTTGACTTCACTAAGTAGTCAAAAACTTCTCAGTCTAATAATCGAACAACCAAAACAATAACAGAGTTGTGATTTGGCCTGGTGGGAAGACGATGCGCATGGAATGAGTCATGTATGTGCATGCTCTATGGCAGGGGGGCGCAAACTTTTTTCCCTGCGCCCCCCTGCCGGCTGTCCCCTCACTCCCACGCCCCCCCCCCCAACCCCATCTTACCCGCGCTCCGGCGTAATGACGTCACGTTGCCATAGCAACGTGACGTCACGACCTCGCAGCGTCATTTTGACGCCGCGTTGCCATGGCGACGCAGGGAGGAAGCCGCCGGAGCCACGGTAAGTTAGGTTTACAGAGGCTCTGCAGCTCCCCCGGCACTTAATTTAAGTGCCTTCGGGAAGCGCGCGGGGCCTCTGTAAACCCTGCGCCCCCCGTCGGCAGTCTCGCGCCCCCCCTGGGGGTCGCGCCCCACAGTTTGCGCACCGCTGCTCTATGGTATCTAACGCTATGATGCAAGCTTGTAGCAAGTCTCTAATAATCTATTCATACTCAAATTAAGACAGCGTGTGTCAACCTCGTGTTCTTGGTGGTGCCAGCAAAAAAAGATCTGTTTATTCTAATAGATGATTGAGATAGATTTAACTACAGTATCTTGTTCTGGTGGTTCATTTACTGTATACTCTACCCGTATTATCTTGCTGTGTTTGCTTTGCTTCTGAGTAAAATGTGGATATTTCTTCCGACACTGACAATCACTTTTAAGTAATATCTTTCCCCATCTCATAATGACATAATTACTGTATCTATTTACCTTATTCTTTCCTAATTATTACTTATAGTTATGTATGGTTTTCTCTATTTCAGGTTTCATTCTAAAATAATCACATCTATCATTTTATTTATTGTCTCATGGTTGCTCTGTAGGTTTGCAAGTTTCCTCGTTATCAGATAGGTATTTTCTATGGTTGAATGGTTATAAAGAAACCATTGTTTCCTGAATTTGTATGAATCAGCGCTGTCTAATTCATTCCATTAAAGCTGCAGTTCAAGCAAAATCTTACAGTACATGTGATTTTTTTTAAATAAATCAGTTCTGTACTAGGAGAGAATACTTGTAGCATTTTTTTTAAACAACGCTGAATTACATTTTTTGTGTATTATAATGTAACAAGCATTTTTGTTTCTATAGCAACCCACTGAACACAGAAATGGTGGCCGGTGTGGTTGAAACATGGGACTCAGACCGGGACTTTTCTTGCTTGGGCAGGATTAGTAATGTATTACTGCCTTTAAGCTGCAGACCAAGCAATATCCTACACGTGTGTTATTTTTTTAATAAATCAGTTCTGTATTATGAGAAAATACTTGTAGCATTTTTTTTAAAACAACTCTGAATGACATTTTCAATGTATTATAATGTAACAAGCATTTTTGTTTCTATAGCAACCATTTACAAAGTCCCACCCCCCTTCCTCTTCTGAAACAGGCTCTGGCACACCTCTTTTTGAGCCCTGCCCCCTCTCTAGCAGTGCACCAATTGTATCTAGTGGGTGCCTGGTCACATGATCTTCCACCCAGAACTTTGCCTCTTGGGTCCTCTTCTGCTGCACTGACAACCATTTAATGAACCCCCACGCCGAATCTTTGCCAATCGATCACAGGAGAACGGATCGATTGGCAACTTAGCAAATCATTTGTCAGTGTGTTGATTGTACTGATGCACATATTGAATGGGCAATGTGTTTTTTAAACGGTAGCTGGAACTGCTGCTTTAAATAACGTGACTAAAATAAACTACTGTATGATAAAAAATAGTGTCTCAATGATCCATCTTCATAAAATTCAAATAATGTGCTTCAAATTAGTTTGAAATTGTTTAGTATAGTAATTGCAATGTTTGCTGTTGCATTTTGTACAGATTCACTGTGTACTTGATTGCCAGGGGTATTTAGATATTTATTTCCTATTACAATAGTTTGTGTACATACTGTACAATAAATAAGGCAGTTATTCACACAATAAGCGAAACAAATCCAGACACATCAATCGGAGAAGATTTTCAAAGCAGCTCACAGGAAATCTGCAGACGAGCCATTTTTAATAAGTCCCACAGAAATCATTTCTTACATTTTTTTTTTTTTTTTTTCAAAGTAGGTTTTGAGCGGAGCAAAGGGACTGGTAGTTTCAAATATGTACAGTATTTGTTTCATTATAGGGTTCTTGCTACTTCAAATGAACTATTTATAAAAGATATGCCAAAGTGAATCACTTTTGATATATGACTTTTGAAGTTTCATCAGGCAAATCATTTTTTTTTTATAACAAAGTTTATGACAAAGACCTAATGTCTACAAGGGGACTGCAGGCATGGCAATTATCATTCCCTTTTTATATACAATAATTACCTCATAAAAAATGTCTGACTGTGAATTTTATGGTTCTTGGATGAAGATTTTGGCTGGAGATTTTCAGAAAGAGTACAGTTTGCAATCACCCAAGATCCAAAGTTCCTGGAAAAAGGTCTAACTTCTAGAAATTCACCACACCACTTTTTCTCAGAACATGTGGCACATTAGTTTTTAACATTGTACAAGTGATTTTACAGTGCCAGATACAGACCTCTATACATATGTACTCCTTGGAAAATATACGTCACACGGTAAAGAATAACCCTGACTCATTGTAATGTACTTAATCAAGAGGCACATGTGATGTAAAAAGACTCTGGGTGCATCAAGGTCAAACTTAGTATTGTGTGTACCGAAAAGTTCCATCCTTTCTTCATTATTGATGCAAAAAAGAAGCTATAAGCATTTACAAGTAAAGCTAAAACAGAACCTAATGGTACAAAATATATCTATTTTAAATCCATTTTTAGAAGCTACTGTATACAGTACAACATGGCCCTGCTTGTCGGTGTCTTGCTTTTCGGCGAACTGCCGATACGGCGGAACCGAGAAGTGTCAGTCTGAGGTCACGTATGCGCAGAATGGCTGGGCCAGGGTCGCGTGCGCAGAATGGGGGGGGGGTGGTTGCCGAGGTTGCGCATGCGTAGAATGGCGCATTGCCGGTCTGCGCATGCGCACATACCGAAAACCGCCGCATGCCCGGGGCCCTCCTGTACATTAAAATGTAGATTTTTTTTTTCTCCTTTTTTAAATTTAAAATGGGGAGTAGTCATTCTTGACATTTTGGTGATGTAATACTTAACACAGGAAGTTCCTGGATTTACAGAAATCAATATAATTGAATTTATTATCTAGGAGTATTAATACTTCTCACACTGGTAAAGGGTCACTGATTCCGAAAGAGTTTCAAAGAAAAACACCATATTAAAATCCCACAACTTTCCCTCCTCAGGTTACTCCCAGAACCCAGACCCCCAAGTGACTTGTAGATTTTACACCAATGCCACCCCCTCTTCCACCCCCTCTCCCACTCCCCATTATGGTGTATTCCTTTTTCGCTTCTTGTAATTGCTCCTACCCTCCCCACTCCCCCTCACCACCTTTTAAATATGTGACATATACAATTTCAAAAATAAAATCCTGCAGCCTTCAAAAACATCATCCAAACTGTCTCAGTCACAGGCAAAGTAATTAATGACACCACGGGAAGCAGAGGTTGGCCACCAAGGAGACACATAAGGCTGCGCTTATAGTGCCGGCGACAGCGATGCGACGTCGCGTCAAAAACAAATGCATTGTCGCTGTCATCGGCACTTAGAGTGCACACGATGGTGCGACCAAGCGACAGCGCTACCAAAAATCTGGTAATCACTGTTATTTGTTTTTTTCAGCGATGGCCTCTCTTTGTGGCCAATCAGAAAGCTTTTCTGTCCCTC
This sequence comes from Ascaphus truei, assembly GCF_040206685.1. Classification (NCBI taxonomy): domain Eukaryota; kingdom Metazoa; phylum Chordata; class Amphibia; order Anura; family Ascaphidae; genus Ascaphus; species Ascaphus truei. Next base: position 57,799,293 of record NC_134491.1, on the reverse strand, counting down.
TGCCTGCCCCTTTTATAACGTCACTGGCCTTGTAGCCAGCGACGTCGCCCAAACTTGAATTGCAACTATCGCAATGGCGACGGGTGACGACATCGGTCGCGTTGCCGTCGCCGGCACTATAAGCGCAGCCGAACACTTGGCAGAATACTGTACTTGGCAGCACACCCCAGAAAAGGATTGCTTGGTATTGCTGATGTGATATGTTAAGCATACATTATTATAACCATTAGGAAAACAGTCCTATTACAGTTTATCTTAAACAGCCACCGCAACTTCCTACCAGAAAACCTTATGAATGTAACTCATGTAATCTTGCCCCTAGGGCATGTCCTGGTCTGTTTGTTTGTTCAAACTTTTTAGTGTCAAAAAATCCTTATTTTTAAAAATCCTTATTTTTAAAAATCCTCTGAGGTTACCATGGTAACCTTTAAACGGCGCTCAGCTTTGGGGAGAGCTCCATTTTAACCTCCCGGACACTTATTATTGCAATCCCTTCTAGCTCCTGAATAGAGCAGCAGATTTTTAAGATAAACACAGCTTTGGAATGGGCAAGACATGAAAACATAAAATGCCAAAAGATGTCAATCAGCAAAGACTGCTGCTTTATGTGGGGTAAATTATTTCTTCAGAAAACATTACCGTAAGTTCAACCGGCCCACTGTGACAACGGAAATCCCTGCAGACCGCACTCCTTCACCTATGTTGTGTAATATTGTTGCTGAGTATTGTTGTGTTTTGTAATGTTTTGTTGTGTTGTTTTGTAATTGCATGTTTGTATAACGCAAACAAGCATTTGATTCACGCGAACATATAAGAGAGCAAAACATTAGTGCCGGAATAAAAGACAATTTACTAGATTTACTTGTTAATTTAAGTTACACCACAGAAAAAAAAGGAATCTTAGCAAAGATCCTGGGTGATATGCTTAAGAGAGCTTCCTTTCTGTAAGGGCATTACTGTTCAACGTTTTTTTTTTAATGTTTTTTTTAATAGTAAAACTTGAATACGCTGTAGTATATTTGTCCCTGTGATTGTCTTCTCTTTTCTCACTAATGCACCTACTGTACTGTAGTTATTGAGCCATCTGAGAACAGCTGCGGAACTTTCTATCTACAGATGTATTTCTACTGAGCAGGCAGGCTCGAGGAAAAGATTATCCTTCACATTGACACTTATTTTTTATATATATTTGACACAAACACTATTGAACTTGATTTTGACACTTTGTTTATTTTTTTTGTACACCAAAGACTTTTCACTATGATTAGGACACTTTTTGGGGTCAATTATAGATCTCCTAGGTATGAGATCTGTTTTTTTCCCCTTAATTTAGAAGTACTGTATATTATTGCTCTTTATTAATTGCACTCGTTGTATTGTTTCAGGATACGCATTCACTTAGCGCACTGGGAATATTTTTCTATTTGTTCCATAGACCTTAGCTGTGATGATCCCAGCTCCAGGCAACATTAGCTGCCAGTAAAATATACTTGACATTTTTTGTATTTTCTATCAAAAACCTAAAAATATGGTTGGCTGATGGAACAAACTTGACCATGTGGTAATTAAAGCTGCAGACCAAGCAAAATCCTACGTGTGTTTTTTTTTTATAAATAAATCAGTTCTGTACTATGAGAAAATACATGTAGCATAATTTTTTTTTAATGTATTATAATGTAACAAACATTTTTTGTTTCTATAGCTACCATTTGCAAAGTCACATCCCCTTCCCCTCTGGCACACCCCCTTATGAGCCCTGCCCACTCTCTAGTAGTGCACCTATTGTATCTAGTGACGGCCTGGCCCACAGAACTTCGTCGATCGATCACAGGAGAACGGATCGATTGGCAACTTAGCGAATTACTTATCATTGTGTGCATGGTATTGATGCACTTATTAAAGAGGAATTTTTATTTATTTTTTATTTTTTAAACGGCAGCTTGGACTTTTGCTTTAAAATAAATTCCCCCAAAATGTTTCCAATGGGCTGCTGTTTTAAAACATCGTCATTCCTTATTTTGTCTGCGAGTGCACGGTGGAAAGCTCTTCTCCGTCTGTGAAAAACCTATTTAGAGTAAATATGGGCATGGCCAACGAGAGCTAATTCCTGAATATTGCATCATGTAAAAAGACTTCAGATAATCTGTTTATTTGAGTAAATATTATTTCTAGTTCAAATACAAGGGCAAGAAGCTAAGCAAAACATAACTGGATTGGCCTGGCAGATGATTTAAGAAAATAACTTAAAAGTTTACCAAATAGATCAGTTCATGATATTTTCCAGGCTCCTCTTTTTTTATCAATCTGTCACTTATACTGTAATACATGATGTTTTGTTCTGTTTTGTCTGTTATGATAAAATAAATTGTTCCTGTTAGGTTGACTGTTAAAATGTCACTTCCCTTCTGGATATCAGAATTAATCATTGCCCATCTCGACCAGAAATACAGAAAGCCAAGTAACTGGGCAGAACAATTTATAGACCTAATATTTATCCTCTCTCTACTGTGGAAAAGACAAATGCAAAAAAAAAAAAGAAACTCTACAGTATGTACAACTGGCTTGGTGTAAAATAAGATGCAGGTGGGTAGCAAATACAGAAAATGACAATACAGAGAAGATACACTGTATCTTTCATCAACATTCTCTTTGCATCCTTTCATCTGCTTTTCGCTGGAAGCCAAATAGAACACGTTATTGGCAGTAAAGAGGCTTTATGTACAGTAAAGATGTAATAATTCTGTCGGCCCAGGATTTTAGGCATGCCCCAATGATGCCACCTGGAAGGTATCCAGGGAACATCCTAAACATTGCTAACCAATGCTCGTTATTCACACCGACCTTTTCAGAAATGACTATCTTCATGAGCTCCCAATCAAAAAATGTTAAACTTTAAAGACAAAGGGAATTGGGGGGAGGGGGAGGGGGAGGGGGTATTAAAGTTGAATGTGCTACCTCTGTTTATATGCCTTTAACCAAAAAATCTATTGAATTGGTAAATCAAATTGATATTTTTGATTCCACCAAGGGGAAACAAAATGGCGGTTGAAATCTCCCACATCATGCAGGCCAATAGGGTTGGCTGGTATTACGCAGGAAATCTAAAAAAACATGTTGTATTGTTGGTATACTGTAGGTATCTCAGGAACCAAGGGATCCCCAGAGCTGACAATAGTGTGGTTCAGCTCCAGGGACCCTCTGGTTCCCATAAAGCAAAAAAAGGTGAGACTCTGACTTGCAAACTTCAGCACAGGTCATAATGACTGAGCCACTGATTGAGCGACCTGTGCTGAAGTGGGAATATCCTGAAAACCTGACCGGTTGGTTGCCCTTGAGGACTGGAGTTGGCCACCCTTGCCTTAAGCCTTCTGAAGCTGGTCACCATCCTTCCACAAATCCAATTCCCCGTGTTATGGTAAGCTCATAATGTTCTATGCAATGCTCAGGTACAACAAATATTTAGGTTCTGTGAGTCTTCCTCTGTGTAAACTAAAGAGGAATTCAGCTCAGAAGTCAAAGGTAAAATTATATTACATTACAACTTAGGACTTGTCTGATCTTGGGGTTATCTTGGTGTGATGGCCAAATTACACTTTGGCCAAATGAAGCAACTAAAACCACAATTTAAATGGGATGTAAGAAAATGTTTAAGGCGGGCATTCTTTTTTGTAGCAGGATGTAAGAAATAAGAAATGCTGGGTTTAAGTGAATTTGGATGTGCGTTAATATTTTACATTTTATTCTCTTGAAATTGCTCTGAAACAAATTTTCTCTCTTCGTTCCCCGTGGTTGTACTTGCTTATCGATTCTGAGGGCTTTCTCTGTTTGGTCTGTCATGAAAACGATCAAATAACCCAGCGGTGCGCAAACTGTGGGGCGCGACCCCCAGGGGGGGCGCGACACTGCCGACGGGGGGCGCTGGGTTTACAGAGGCCCCGCGCGCTTCCCGAAGGCACTTGAATTAAGTGCCAGGGGAGCTGCAGGGCCTCTGTAAACCTAACTTACCGTGGCTCCGGCGGCTTCCTCCCTGTGTCGCCATGGCAACGCGGCGTCAAAATGACGCTGCGAGGTCATGTGACGTCACGTTGCTATGGCAACGTGACGTCATTACGCCGGAGCGCGGGTAAGTTGGGGTTGGGAGGGGGGTGCGGGAGTGAGGGGACAGCCGGCAGGGGGGCGCAGGGAAAAAAGTTTGCGCCCCCCTGAAATAACCCATAGTCACAGAGATCTTGAAATGTTTGTGACATATTTCTGCATGTGCCTTCAGTACAAATGTGTAGTGCAATGTGCAGCTCCTGTAATACTTGAAGACCACTTCACAAAATGTGGTGGTGAGCTACTCATTCAAAGCCTCTTTCTCTGGGTCTCTTTCTAAAATTGAAATGTACCATCCAAACCAGCTGGTCAGCCCAGAAAACCTACAGCCTAATACGCTACAGCAGGGGTGCTTAACTCCAGTCCTCAAGCCCCACCAACTGGTCAGATTTTCAGAATATCCATGCTTCAGCACAGGTGGCTCAATCAGTCCCAGCTTCAGCACAGGTGGCTCAATCAGAAGCTCAGTCGAAGACTGCATTCTGCACATACATATTTCCCACACTGGCTTTTTTTTCTGAGCCCTTTCTCATGCCTTCTTTATCAACACCACCTTCTGCATTCCTTTGGCCTAGTGTGCACCGGGAGAAAGCCTTCTGTTCATGGTGTTTGCATTTTGGATACAAGACAAATTAGACAGTTGTGAGACAGGTACTGTAGGCTTCTTAGTAGGTTATAATAATCCAGTCAGTAGAGGATAAGAGCATGTATTAGGGTAGGGGTGGTCAATTAAAGTCCTCAAGTACCCCCCAACTAGTCAGGTTTTAAAGATATCCCTACTTCAGCAGAGGTGGCTCAATCAGTGCCTGCTTCAGTCCCTTCTTCAGCATAGGTGGCTCAATCAATGGCTCAGTCTTTTACTGAGCCTCTGAGCCACCTGTGCTGAAGCTGGGATATCCTTACATCCTGATCTGTTTGGGGGGGGGGGGGATTGAGGACTGGAGTTGATCACCCCTGGGCTACAGGTCCTGTTGTTTTAACCTAACACGCACAGTGTTTTTCTTCCGACACAACTTTTAGAGGAAATGAGCTTCACTTGGGTTATACCGCTCTCTTCTAAAGCCCTTCTTTATTGTACAGCTTGCCAAAAATACACAGTGTCCAGAGATATTCTTGGAGACTGACCCTGATTTAAAAGCAAAAAAAGTTAAATAATTTCTGAAAAACATTCTTGAACCTGGAAGGACATACAAACTTCTCAATAAGTTTCCGAAAATGCCTTTCTTTTTTTTAGAATTGCCTGAATTTACCATGGATAGCTACTGTAGTGCCGACAAGTATTCTAAAACAAATCTGGGGCAATCACCAACAAGACCCAGGTACATGCTGGGTACATGCTGGGTACATGCTGCAACATTTCAGTGACATTTCTGCAGACAGACTAATGGCCCATCGGATTAACAGCGGGGGTCCCTGGCAGTCCCATTCAAACTGACCCCTGCTGTGTTAATTTGATGGGCCATTAGTCTCTGCAGAAATGTCACTGAAATGTTGCAACATGTACCCAGCATGCACCTGGATTTTGTTGGTGATAGCCCCAGATTTTCCAAGGCAAGTTTAAGGCACGTTTTAAAATACTCGTCGGCGCACCTGTACATCTAGAGCAAGTGCTTTGGACATAACATTGGGGGGGACAAGCAATGACCTAGAGATGGCCTTAGCAGAGTGACTCATTGAAAGGTGGAAAGTACTGTAGCATTGTGATTCAAAACAGGGCTGAAAAGGCGAGCCTTGTATTGCAGTTCATTTTGAGTTACAAATGTGCAAGAAACCAAATGTATTGACTGACCACCCAGCTTTTTTTTGTTCCTGTTGTCCTCCGAATCATTCCAATCCACATGTTTAACGACTAAAAACACTTGTTTGGCAGAAAGTGTAAATATATCAGCAGATGTTTTTAGTGTCAGTGTAAAGAGAATCCTTCGCGTTGATGTGGTTTTTCTTGGCATACAAAGTTGTCTGGAGGAGAGACTGACACCCCATGAATATTTGATGCCGATTCTTCCTTGTCATACAGTATTTATTCTGTGTCCGCTCACGCTGCTGTAGAGATGAACATCCCACTATAATTAATCCCTCTGTGTTCTGTACACGTGTCGCTACCACCACCCTGTTAAATTATAAAACAGATACAATACACATCATATCTATTTCATACCCGTAAACAGTTGTAAAGATATCAAAATGATAACAACACGTTTCATCATTGAATTTCTCATTGAGTTCTTGCGTATTTTTCTCCCCTGACATTGAATTACTACTGTATATTGATACACTGTTACTACTGGTACCAGCACAATATTTCACATTGATTGAGCACATTTAAATTTTAAAAAAAAAAAATGTTTTATTCATGAAAAAAGAAAACATTCATTAGGATTCTAGCTACATAATTCAGTGGAATTAATGTGTGAAAATTGAAAATGACCATTTATTTTTGGGTTGGTACTTATTTTTTTTGATCTTTTCATTACTGCCACACATTGTAGGTCCAAGAAAAAATTGGCATTACCACTGTTTAATGCCCATTTTTGGTATCTGCTTATTTACTAATGCTGTATCATCAGCGGTAAAGCAGTGAGAGAGACATTTTAGCGTTTGTCAGTGTTATTTTTAACACAGCATATGCAAAGGAGCATGCGATTGAGGAATTACCTACAGATAACTACGATAGCCGAGCGCCAACAAAAAACATTAGCATTGGCTGGAGTTATATGGCCTATATATATATATATATATATAGTTATATAGTTATATGGCCTATATATATAGTTATATAGTTATATATAGTTATATAGTCTATATAATAAATATATATATATATATATAAATATACCAGAGAAAAGAATCCCCTATCATGAGAGCACTCCAAGGAGTAGCTAAACCTTAATAGGTGACCAAGTGGTATACCTATTGGATAGATAGCCAGGGTAGTAGCTATTGTGATAAGGACTTAAAAACGTAACTTTATTATGAGAAATACTCAATAAAATGTATCGCAAACCTAAATAACAGAACAATGGTGCCTAATAAACTTAGCGAATTAAAATGGGTGTGTAGCTTCAAAGGTACTCCTATAAAGTGTGTGTCACATGGGTTGGAAAGTGCTAGGTAGGCTTATCTTAAATTCAGCTATAAATCAGATAAAGCATAAGTGCTTGTATGCAGTGAGACATAGGTCCACTTTATGTCTGTCTTAATGGTGAGATAACCTATTCAAAGTATGTTTCCATGGACAGAATTAGCATTCTCAATGATTCTCTTGGTAGCTAATATATTTGCTTTACCAAGATATAAAGCCAGAACAGTCTCTGAACTCACAGCACCCCAAAGTATTTAAGGGGTTATGAAACTTCTACATGAATTGGACTGAGGAGCAGTCTGTTTATGTCAGTACGTCAATGCCAACGATCGTTTCGCAGATTGCTTTATCAAGGAAGCTACACACCCATTTTAATTTGCTAAGTTTATTAGGCACCATTTTTCTGTTATTTAGGTTTGCGGTCCATTTTATTGAGTATTTCTCATAATAAAGTTACGTTTTTAAGTCCTTAGAGTAGGAGGATCCGATGCACACTCACATCCAGATAATATGAAATAAAAGAGAGAGAACACAATAGTGTAATTCTGTGTGATCGGTATAGGTAAAGGTGGGAATGCACTCACATTTAGTCAGATAAAGCAGGCATCTCAGTTAATCAGTTTAACCAGACTATTGTTGAAGAACATCTGATGTCAGGACACAGTGGTTTCCAACCTTTTTTTGGTTAAGGAACCCTAGTATTATATTGTGAAACTCTGCGAAACCCCAACCCTCTCTAATAGCGTGTCTGAGATCAGATGCATTGTAAGGAACCCCAACCCTCTCTAATAGCGCGTCTGAGATCAGATACATTGTAAGGAACCCCAACCCTCTCTAATAGCGTGTCTGAGGTCAGATGCATTGTAAGGATCCCCAAACCTCTCTAATAACGTGTCTGAGATCTGATGCATTGTAAGGTACCACAACCCTCTGTAATAGCACGTCTGAGATCAAGTGCATTGTAAGGAACCCCAACCCTCTCTAATAGCATGTCTGAGATCAGGTGCATTGTAAGGAACCCCAACCCTCTCTAATAGCGTGTCTGAGATCAGATGCATTGTAAGGAGCCCCAACACTCTCTAATAGAGCGTCTGAGATCAGATGGATTACAAGGAACCCCAACCCTCTCTAATAGTTTGTCTGAGATCAGATGCATTGCAAATTCTTCTGTATTTTGGTACAATTGTCATATGACCTGAAAATTACATGGAACCCTTTAGGGATGCCCTGAAAATTCAAGGGTTCTTTGGAACCCTGGTTGAAAAAACACTGGGCTATACAGTACTTGCAGATATGCATGTTATGCTTTTTGCTTTCTATTTGTTGGGTGTTTACTGTATGTTGTATGATTACCGCTTTGGTTCTTGAAGGCCATGCCTTGGCAGTGCATTAGTATCCTCAGGCATCAAAGGGTTTAAATACATTTCTGTCGTAGGGTTTTGTAAGAAATCCTGATAGATAATCCAATGGCATTAAAGTGTGATGTCTCCCACCCCTCTCCAATTGTATCACTAGCATCCATTACCCCATATTTCAATGAGTTATCCCTTCTTTGTTTCACTATGGCTATTTAACGCTGAGTTACTGCCATTTTTGATGATGGAAATTAGATTAATATCGCTACCCATTTATGAATAAATCATTCTCAGCGAGCACGGTGGTGTGTCTCAAAAATATCGCCACAATTCCATTTTGTAATAACGATGTTTTAAAGGAGCAATATAGGCCGATTTTTAAAAAAAATACATATTTGAAACAGAGAATCTCCGAAGCTGAACCCCATTAATTTCAGCTCCAGGGACCCCCTTACATCAAGAGATACTTACCTCCGAATTGGGTACTGGTATCTCTCTGCCGTTTTGTGCAGTGTAAAGCCCCCGGTCACATTGGCCAATAGGAAGCCACATCGAATGATGTCACGGCTTCCTATTGGCCCGCAAGGACTGGGAGCTTTGAAAAGCAGCCATATAGTGAACCCTGGAGTGGATACCGGCACTCACTATGGCAGTAAGTACCTCAGGAAGTACATGGCTCCAGAGATCAAATTAATGGGGTTCAGCTCCAGAGACCCCAAACTTCCATTCTGCATTTTTTTTAAAAGGAAAAGTTTAAATAATTATAATTAAAAAAAAAATGTCTTGGGTTGCCTCTTTAATGCAGCTTTTTCAACCTTACGTTACAGGGTCTTGTCTGAAAGATTCCTCCATTCCCCAGCTTCATCCAACCGTCCCACCCACACCCAAAACAAGACAGACACTTATTTGGATGAAAACAGCCAACATATTTAGCTTTATTAAAGTTATGCCAACATTAACCTTGTCAGCTAGGACCATAACCATTAACATATCAACACAAGTCTACTATAAAATGCCAGCCACTGACCCTTAAGCTAAGTGGGCACGTGAACCATGCCACTGGTCATGCCCAGGTCTAATGCCCTGCACAGCCTAAAACCCACACAATAAAAGGAAGCCCAAATGTAACAGTACATTTGGCAACAGAGAAACTGTGATTCATTATATAAATGGTATCTATATTATATATGCATACGTAGACACTTCATATATGTACACTGGATTTTTTAGATGTGGTGAAATACATTGGCATAATATTCACTTTACAGATCTCAGAATATCCACCGCTCTACTTGATATTCCATCTTTGTTTCCTAATACATCATTTAGCTGATCCACAGGCAGGAACCTCGTCTTCCCATATTTAACCATCTCTGTTGATTCGTTGCTAAAATGACAACATTTAGCTACACAGAAGCAAAGCAAAACCAACATTATATATACATCCCCCCTATTCAATCTTACACTGACCGTTACATGAAAAAGTTGAGAATATTAGAGATAATTATTAATTTCAGATCTTGACCTGCAGAAGATGTGCTACTGTTTTAAGTGACGTTATTTTCATCGTAATTTTTGTAAAGAACTATATATGACAGGTGCATTGTTGAGCAGATCCTTACTGGAGGGAAGCCAAAAACCAGTTGAAAAGTTCAACATGGAATGCACTGGCATTAATTCTTTTCTTAAATGAAAAGCTCCTTTGCCCGTCTCTCACACCTCTTTTGTCATAACCCTTTCTTTTTTTAATGTAATGATTTTCTCTGTGTCAGTATTCACATGCTGCTTTAACAGCTGGAGCTGATATTGTTAATGAAGTTGTGCCTATTTTTAGTCTGTACGCTTTCCGGTGAAAATAAAGGATGTGTCTCCTTCAGTGTCAAAGAGATATGTTCTGTAATGACAAAGGTTCAGATAAACCAACTAAATCCCAAAACAAACTAAATAATGAACTCATGATCTGTAGAATAAATCCCGGACAAAATAACTTTATATTGACAGTTATTCACTCATTACCAGAGTTTACATTTAGCCCCAAAATGAACTTGCATCAATAGTGGTATTTAGCACAAGATAAAAACTTACATTGAATTATAAACTATTTGGCTTGTATCACATACTATTTATAGTCAAATATATACCACTTGTTTAAATATGCACTAATGTTTTACGTTTGCTTATCTGCTGCCTTACGAAGCACATTTTAATATCTATTCCATTTTTTTCCCTTTCCTTTTAGCTCTATTTAATGGAAAATTCTCGCACAACTAACTCTTGAAAAGCTATTACAGCTTTTCTCTGGTCATCATTTTAGGTATTCAGTGAAAAAAATATCCACATCAACAAGACATCACTACAGTTAAGTGCAGTGCTCATGATGGAGCAAAAATGAATATTTAAGTGCATTTACTGTACATATTGAGACTTTCAAAAATGTGTATCTGTTGGGGTTTGGAACTTCATTGAATTTAACATTTCGGTATTGAGAGTGAGGGACGTTTGAATCCCTATGAAATGAAACATGTTGCAGCTGTAAATCACTCCATTCCTCAAGGGCCACCAACAGGTCAGTAGTAACATCACCGGTCGCTGCTGGTCCCCAGGGTGATTTCCGTATAACTGAGTAACTGGGTAAATGAGGAAGCGAATGGAGTTTCGTGAAACGCATAGGGCTAAGTGTTTCAACTTTGATTGGAGCATTCCCAGTCCATTGGAGGCCAGAAGGAAATCACCCCGAATACCGGCAGCGAACAGTGACATCCCTATGTCGAGGAGGCGGATCGAGGACACTATGAGGAAGTGAGCATGCATGGGCTTCTAGTAGCACTGAGAACACCTCTACACAGTATCCTAGGGATTCAAACCTTGGCTACCACTAGAGGGGATATCGTTGTCCTGATCAAAGCGCAAAAGACCAGGGAATTCGTGAGTGCCATTCCGATGGTGTGTGGTTTGTGTTGTTGTTTTTAATTACATTTGTAGCAGTATTACACTATGTTATTCTCTTTGTTTTTCTGCATTTTGGATGTAAAGTCCCTGTAATCCACTGGGTTGAAGCAATTGTTACCAACTACCACAAGATAGAAAAAACAGGATATTCAGCGCTCGTGCTGTGTGATGGTGTGGATGATCCCTTTGCATGTACATAAAGCGTCTCCCCAGAAACTCTCAAATCTAGGTGAACCCCCCTTAGAAAGGGGGGAAGGCACCCTGAAATACAAGATAATAAAAAATGCACAAATGCGCACCAGGGATTAGTGGAAGGTAATTTATTAAAAATACACAAAAACTGAGGGGATCCAACCCCACCTCAGAACAGCTGTGCAGCTGAACGGCTAAGTACTACCAAGGAGAACACCTAATGGTGACCAAACCCTAAGCTGCACAGTATACAAATACAGTAAAATTTATATAAAAAACATGAAAGAAAAAAAAACAAACATGAAAACAACCTATCAACAGATTTGTATAGAAACCGCCATAGGGTTGGGCACTGGCAAGGGGAAACGGACACTCACACTGAGACAGTCAGCAGACTCGCGGTGTCTGCACAGGATCCGGATCTCGGCACCGCGGAGATGGATAAAACCGCTGCTGTCTCCTACAGGCTCCGTCTCAGCTTACCAGCATACACGCGCAGGATGACCTGTCGTGACCTCTACGCGTTTCGTACCAAGTACTTCGTCAGGAGGTCACGTACAGCGTCATCCGCGCGTATATATAGGCGGCAACTGATTGAAGAAACCAGCCCCCTCAGAGAAACACCCTTACTTTGCCTAATTGCTACACTGATTGAAACACCTTGAAATAAGGTTACTAGGCAACAGGGTGTATGGCAACTCATGTGGGGGATGTGTGCAAGTATAATATAATTATTGCACTCACCCCTATGAAAAAATACAGGAATAAGACCTCTAACAACATGAAAAATATACTATGTAAACAAATCAAGCTGAAACGTGTATATGAATAAAAGAAAAAAGAACAAATGATTAAATAAAAACAAATAAATATAAAAACATACATAAATGTTAATGCAAATAAATGTTAATAAATTCATTTGATTAAAAACGGAATACCTTATCTTAAAAAAGGAGTCAATTCAATTAATTCATTGAAACCATAGGGATGTCTGGTATGCATTTCATAAATCCAAAATTGCTCCCGTTTCAATAAATGATTATCTCTATCTCCCTGTCTACTACCTAGTGATACACTTTCAAGTCCCTTAAATTTAATACAACCAGGTTCACTGTTATGCACTTCTTTAAAGTGTTTCAAAAGCGAAGTTAATGGCATACCCTTTGCTATTATTTTTGGTATGTTTTTAACATTTCTCAGGTGCTCTAACATGCGCATTTTAAACGGTCTTTTTGTCTTACCAATGTACTGTAAATTACAGCTACACTGTAAGGCATAGACCACATGCGTTGTCTGACAATTAATGAAACTTGTAATATTGTAGACCTTGTTAGTAACTCCTGATGTAACTGTTTTCCCTTGACAGATATGGTTAAACGCTTTACACTTTCCGCATTTGTACGTGCCTTTAACTCCTAGGCGAGTTTTAATATCTCCAGATACGATGTCCTCTCTGGAGACTTGACTTGGAGCCAGAATGTGTTTAAGGTTAGGTGCTCGTTTGAACACTATCCCTGGTTTGGACTTTAGTTGGGGACCCAAAATGGGATCAGCTTTTAATATCCACCAATGTTTTTGCAGAATTTTACTAACATTGTAATGGGTATCACTAAATTGAGTAATAAATGCTGGGATTTGATTTTGTCTCTTCTCACTCTTTTTATGATGATATTTCATCAAAGATTTCCTAGGAATCCTTTCTAGTTTTTTGAGCGAAGAGTTTACTAAATCGCTATCATATTCTTTGTCTAGGAATCTTTTCTTTAAAAAGAAAGATTGTTCTTCATAATCCACAGCCTTAGAATCATTTCTCTTTAACCTGAGAAATTGATTAAAGGGAATATTTTGGACCCATCTCTTATCGTGACAACTAAATGGGTCTAAATATGAATTTACATTTGTAGCCTTAAAATGCGTTTTAGTATGTACAGTTTTGGCCTCAATGTAAATCTCTAAATCGAGATAATGAATGCTTACTGAGCTATTTTCACCACTAAATTTTAAATTAAAATCATTATTGTTCAGATTTGTGACAAACTCAAGATAGGAATCTTCTGTCCCCTCCCACACAATAATAATATCATCGATGTATCTCCTCCACAGCTTAAGGTATGGCAAATCACTTTAAATTCATCAATCACAATAATATGTAGGTATTTTACACCTTCTTTTTTCTGTTTTACATCACGATGTGCACTTTCATCTGAGACCAGCTGAGACCAGCGTCAAGGAGGACTATTGTTTGCAATATCTGTTGGAAGGATTTGGACAATCCGGGAGTGCTCCAGGCTTCAGGACATTTTATTTAAAGGTTTATTATCACATTGTTGTAATTATTATACTGTGTGTAAAGTTACCCGATTTTTATGGAGTTTAAATAGCTGTGGCTTAGAGAAGGAATTTGTGTATTATCCTGTATCATAGGCTGGTGTCTGATGTTAGCTGCCGACGCTCGCCGTTCGCGTGTGTGAATGCTTTCTCAAGGCAAGTTGTTACCTTGCCTTGAAAAAGCAATCGCACATGCGAAATGCGCATCGGCAGCTAACATCAGGCACCAGCCTATGATGTTTTAGGGGTTATCAGACCGCATTAGGGCGTCCATGTAATGCCACAGCCCCCTTTTCTTATTAAATTCTCACTAGAGCACATATGTTTGCTCCGAGACATACTTCCACTGCAGCCAGGAGATTCTGGGAAATTACAAGCAAATGAGCACACAGTGTCACTTTTGCTTCTTGCTTCTTTTCCATTTTAACATAAACCCCTATAAGATTATGCCTGCCGTGTTACACAGCTTTTCAGCACAACCTGGGTTATCGTAAAGCCTAATGCATCTGATATGTACAAAGCAAATGTATTGCTGATAACAACTGTTCACTGATTATTGAGTGTGACGTAGTAATATATAACTCCCTCAAAATACATTATAGTAAAATACTGAAAATCATTACATTGCCTCCCAAAAGTATAACTCCAATCCTATTTAAATAAAAACTGCCAACCATATGTGAATTCAACCCGAATGCATACTCAATGAATTTACAAAGTCTATTGTCTGTTGTTTTCTGCCCTTACAATGAGCAGCCTCTTGGAAGATATATCTAGTACAAAAAGTACAAGTACATGTCTGTGTTTTCCCTGACAAAATATGCAAATTTCTTACAAAATGCTTGCTCTAAAGAAAAGATCTATGTTACTATCATGGTGTGATCCTTTATATAGTTTATTAAAAAGCAGCAATACTACTCCCCCCCCCCTTTTTTTTTATTTTCTTATTTTAATATGTAAAGCATGTGACAATGTATAATTTTACCATTTTGCCTAATCGTTTGGTGCTCCTGTTATAAATCTGTAAAAATCCTGATTGTGTGCCTAAAATAATGGCCGCCTTTCAGTTTCAATCAATCCTTCAGTCAGTGTAACTCAGCAGCTCCAATCTATCCTTATAAGGTAACATTATCTATTATTACCGTTTGCAGCTCAAACTGCTGGGAACATCGGCAACAAATTATCACAAACAGGAAAGTGTTGCAAAAATCTTGCACTGCTGGACAGGTGGGCTTAAACCTGCTATAGAAATCAAAGAATGCTTTAAATGACATTAAAATGGCATTAAGAGTTCAATTTGAAAAAAGTCACTATTATTTAATACTACAGAACTGATTTAAAAAAAAGATTTCGCGTCTTGCTGCTTTAATATCTCTTGCAGCGCATGAAAGGCAAACAACCAGAATATATTAGAACCTTCATATCAGAATTAAATGGAAATACGATAATGTTCAGTGTCTGCAAATATTGTCCATGTTGAATAATGTACTATAGAGTTTTTATGACTTTTGTCATTAATAACTGACTGTGTGATGAAAATTATTATTTTAGGAATAATTACTGCCAAAAGCCTGCAAAGGCAGTGGGAGATTACAGTGATGTGATAGAAATATGTTAGTTGCACATAAAACTAAAGAACAATTTGCAGTGACATACAGTGAAATATATGCCTTCTGAAATTAATTTGTCCTCGTCATACTATTATTTTATATTTACATTGTAGTTGGAGTTACCCTATTACAATTAAGTATGTTTTTTTCACTATTTATTAAGCCACCCTGAGTGTTCCTCAATAGCGCAGTTTGGAATTGCGCAAACGTCTGCTGTTTTGTGACTATTATATATATATATTTTAAATACAATCCAGATACTGTATATTTGTCATTTTAGTTAGAAAACAATTTCCATATTTTAGCAGAAAATTACATGCATGTGTAATAAACTTTAAATCAGTGGCGTAACTTCGCCTTAAGGGCCCCCCCGGGCAAAGTCATGATGCCCGTGAGTCACCCAACGCGTCGTCATGTGATGACCCGTTGCCATGACGCCGCAGTGTCACATGACACTGCAACGTCATGGAGGAGGGCTGCTGTCTTAGGCTAAGGCCCCGGTCACGCCGCTGTAACGCGCGCCCGCGATATTGGCGGTGCGTTCAGCCGATTCCCCGGTCTGCAGCTCACAGGAGGAGGAAAGACCGGGGGGGCGTGGCGGGAGAATGACGGGGGCGCGGCCATGACGTCACCCGGCAGGTTCGCCCTCATTGGCTGAACCGCCGGGGGGCGTGTCTAATCGCTCGACGCGAGTCCTGCTCTCAATTCTATTGAGAGCATGAGCAGCTCTCGCCCGAGCGCTGCGGCCCCCCCTCGCAGCGGGCCCGGCGCCATTGAGGGGAGGGCTCTCGTCCGTGCAGCGTCCGCCACAGCAGACGCTGTAGTAGGCAGCGGGGGCAAGGCCTTACAGAGGTCCCATTCTCTCCCTAGCAATCAGTTTAATTGCTGTGGGGGAGATAGTGGGACCTCTGTAACCGCTTTGGGGGGGGGGGGTAATCAAGAGATATAGTGCGGAAGTATAATCCAGCACTTAAAACTAAAGTGAATAAAAGTGCAGCTCAAACCCAATAGAGCCACTGATTGAGCCACCTGTGCTGAAGCAGGGATATCCTGAAAAACGGACCTGTTGGGAGCTCTTGAGGACTGGAGTTGGCTACCCCTGCTCTACACTATTGAACAGCACCTAAAATACTGTTAAACGAAATAGCAGAAGGTGCTTTTTGACCCGGGCAGCTGCTTACATGTCCTAGACATCTGGAATAGTGGTCTAATTTCATGGTGCAAATAGCTTGGAAAGCTATGTGGTTTCATTTACGGATCAAAAATTATATTGTTCAGGGAAGTATTTCCCAAGATCATAGCATTTACTGTATATGACAAGTTAGCATAGTGCAATATACATTCTTTGTTGTCTTTTCAAGAATTTCTCGATTTTACAGCTGAAGACAAACGTTTCCACTGCCAACTTGGAACTTATTTTTTTTTTACAGCTATACAATTACAGTATTTTTTTTATTTTTTTTTGCCTTTAAAAGATGTCTTCCCTTCCAGCTCCCCACTGTTTTATTACTATGTAACTTCAATAGTATATGGTTTGTGCCTGGATTATAAAATGATGCACTTGATTTAAAGCAGCATTTACTGTACACTTGTTTGGCAACTTTGAATTACTGACTATGTTTGGACACATGCCTAACTAAATAAAACTAATCCCCCAAATCCTATACTTCCCTAAAAAGGCTTCCAAATTATAGGCTGAGGAGTAAAACTGACCACCTTTCATTCCAAGGTCCATATCTGCACTATTGGTGTAGAAGTCTCTATAAAAGCTTCTTTTGGTGGCCTCCATGCCCCTTATCCGAGCTTAGTAAATACCCCCTATATTGTCTCCAATTCATTCTTTATTATTCCTTAGGTTTGCTGCAGTTTACACTGTTTAATGAATCCATAAGTTAGTTATTTCTATAGTTTACAGAGCTTTCAAAATGTCATAGCTCTCATTTTCACGTGTTGGTCCAAAGATGGGTACACTATAATTCACCCATGAAGAATAGTTGTATTTGTTTATTAAAGGAGTAATTAATGTGCTTTTATTATTTTTTTAACATAGGGCTGAAGCAGGAGTTTCGGGAGCTGAACCCTATAGATTTCAGCTCCGGGGACCCCCTACTTCCCGAGATACTTGCCTCCAAAGGGGGTGCCGGTATCTCGGCAAAGTTTAAAGCTCCTGTGTCACACGGGCCAATAGGAAATTGAACCCGATGACGTCACGGATTTTTATTGGCCCGCAGGTCCAATAAAATTAATTTATTAATTAAATTAATTCTGCCATTAATTGAACCCTGCTAGCCGAGTGGAGCGGCTACCAGCACCCCCTACGGAGGTAAGTATTTCCAGAAGCAGTGGGTTCCTGCAGCAGAAATTAATGGAGTTCAGCTCTGGAGACCCCTTTCTTCAATGCTATGATTAAGAAAAAATTGCTCGCTTACATTGCCTCTTTAAAAGGTACAGTGGAAAAAGGAAATAGCTGCACTCTCAGGTAGGGTCACCATATTTTTCCCGGGACAAACCGGGACATTTGCGCATGCGCAGTCGGTGTGGGCCATTCCCACATGCGTGGCCGACACTTGCCATACGCACATGCACGGTTAGCGATTGCAGATTGTGCATGCGCGAGCGGCGATTTTAAAAAACAGGACATTTAGTACAATTTCGGCCCACCAGGACAAACAACAAAAAAACGGCACTGTCCTGGCTAATCCGGGACATCTGGTTACCCTACTCTTAGGCTACGGCCCACGTGTGGACGTTCCGTGCATCAGAGCGATCTGATGGACTTCAGGCAACCCGCGATTGGGAGGTGTGGTGGGGGTGGGGCCATGAAGTCACGCGGCTGGTTCGCCCTCATTGGCTGAACCGCCGCCGTGACGTGGCCAATGCTTGGCTTCCGCGCCAAAAGACAAAAATCTTGTCTCTTGGCACGCACGCACACCTACTGGGACCTGCCCCATAGAGGGCTGTGCCTTGTGTGTGGTGCGCACGCCGTTGCACGCGCAGCTGCGGCCACCGGTGACGAAGCATAAGGTTGTGCGGCATCAACAGCTTTAACACTTCTTTATTACAGCATCAAAGCAATTACCATATTCTACACGTCACAAGCAATTAGCATATTATGGCATCATTATTAACAGAAAAGTATACAAAGTGACCAGGCACAATTATATCAATAGAAAAGGCAAAGTCTTTGTCCCATAAGTAAAATAAAAAGGCAAGAAATGGAAACACATTAAACGAGGTCCCTACAAGGGTGGAAAATATAGCATGCCAGAATAAATGGAACGACCAAACTGCAAAGAGTGCATATTGTCCTTGGTTACAAATAACAGCATCTATTGTTGCAAATAGTTTATATATACGCTCTCTCTCTCCCTCACTCACCCTCTCTCACTTACCCACTCTCTCACTCACCTACTGGAGGGATCTGAGAGGCTCTGACCGAGGGAAAAAAGGCAATTGTTCCTCATGAAACTACTCAGGGCAAAGAGAGTCCAGCCTGTCTGTCCAAAATACTGTAGCTCCCGATTCACCAAAAAGGTTCACCCTGCCGCCCCCTGCTGAACTAACCGGCTCCAGGATTTGCCATTATAATTGGGATAAGTTATGCCCCTGGAAATAAAAGTATTTCCCTACTGCAGTGTCTTCTTTTTGGGGTCATAGTGCCTAATACTGGATTTGGTTGATAGGCCTCGATGTTTGACATACCCCAGACAGCAGGGACATTTCAGCAGATAAATAGCAGATAAATAATGGACTTGAGACCAGATCCAGAAAGCTCTGTTTTGCCTTCACGAAGTGTTAATTTAAAGCAGCAGTCCAAGCTGTCGTATTTTAAATATATATATATCACTTTAATATGTGCATCAATACAATCCACACAAAGATAAGTAATTAGCTAAATTGCCGTACAATGCGTTCTGTGATCGATTGCCAAAAATTCGGCTCGGGGTTCACTAAATGTCTGTCAGTGCAGCAGAAGAGGACCAAAGATGTAAAGTTCTGTGGGTAAGATCATGTGACCAGGCAGTCACTAGATACAATTGGTGCACTGCTAGAGAGAGGGCAGGGCTCAAAAAGGGGTGTGTCCGAGCCTGTTTCAGAAGAGGAAGGGATATGACTTTGTAAATGGTTGCTATAGAAACAAAAATGCTTGTTACATTATAATATATAAAAAATGTCATTCAGAATTGCTTTAAAAAAAACATGCTACAAATATTTTCTCATAGCACAGAACTGATTTATTAAAAAAACAAACATATACAGTATGTAGGATATTGCTTGGACTGCAGCTTTAAGTCAAAGCCTCGTTAAGTGCTAACAGATATCTTCAAAGCTAAGTAACACAGTATTAAGTGCTTGTTTCAGCCATAACGAGCCCTTGCGTTACTATAACGGACATTGGTGCTAATGATATGCAAAATAGGCGTTCCCTCTATTAGCACATATCCACAGAGCTCCGTCATCGTTAACGCAGGGATTTAATGATTTTTGTCTGTAATTAGCTTTGTGGATTGGCGCTAACCATAACGTCCATTACTGATTTTGGTCCTGGACTTAACGGAGCTTTGTGGATCTCAGCTTAAGTGCCACCTGCGGCGAAACATTTACGTGAGATTTGAAAACCTTTGGACAGATGGGTTACACAGTTTCTTTTAATAATACTCTAACAATTTCCACGACGATGGCATGGAAAGGTACCATATTGTGGCGTCGACAATAATCTAGTATCCCTTTGTGGGGACTTCATGCTTTAACCAGATCATTTCCCACATTGCGGCCTCTTTTACATGGAATGTATCACAACATGCAACAAAACGACACCTCCAGAGTGATTAAACTTCTCCAAATAACTTATTATGCCAAGTGTGGCCAGCACCAGGTCTGAAGATACCGTGAAATATGTTGAACTAATCTGGATATAATTAATGGTTTCATGGTAATCAGAAGGCACAGTAGATAATGAGAGAATTGTGTCATGTTGTGAGCAGTTTAGGACAGTTCTTGCATGTTGTTCCCTGTTCATTTCCATGCCTAGTGATGCACCTCTCTGACTCCGCTAGTCAAAATTAATTTAAAAAAATAAGCTTTGTGGCATCATGCACATCTTCCAACGGAGATCAAAAGCATCTGAATAGGTGTTGAAATGGAGAATGGATAAATACATTGAAAAGTTTCATTGTAAGGAAACAAATGTGCTTACTTATACACAAGATCAATAGAACTTTGGGCTCTCACAGCTGTTACTGCCACAACACATCTACACTCATAATTATGGTGGTGTCAGCATTAATCAGCAATCCTGCAGAAAGTCTAAGGAACACATCTGTTTTTGTATTATAAAGATTCTCAATCTATCACAGTTACATTTTCATTATCTGTTCAGCTGCTTGTACACGCAAGCAATTTATTGTACTAAATATTTTCAGAGTATTTTTATCCTGTATAACCTACTCCTTTATTGGCCTTTATATCCTGCCCATTCTCATTTTTCATTAACACTGTACAGAGTCGTGGGAGAGTTACAAAAGGTAATGGCAGAATGCGAACAATAATTGATTCACACAACAGTTATTCTTCAATACATCAAGTTGGGAGTCAGGCAGTAATTACATTTTCATCTATGGAATAATTGTTTTCACCTGTGGATTTTACATCGTTTTTATTTAAAAAAAAAAATCCTTTATAATTATGCATATGTTCAAGATAATATCTGGGTGCTTAAGTAATTGAATCAGAAAATAAGAATACAAGTTATGAAATATAAGTGGAGAACTCCATGTGGGGTGTGTGACTTCAGTGAAAAAAATATTATTTGTACACATACAGTTCTTGTGCAAAAAGTGAGAACGCTTTAAAATAATCTGAAACAACAAAATAAGGTGCGACAAATAGGCCTTTTTGTGCGTCTGAGGCCACCGTACCAACCCTGCAAACTGCTCCGTGGAGAACCTGATTGGCTGAGGCGGCTGTTGCAAGTGACGCGTGCAGTAAGCAGAGGGATTCCAGATGCGAGTGAGCGCCGTGGATTAGGGAGTCTGTGCACGTGTGCATACAAACACCGGAGCTGATCTGAGAGCGGGTTGGAGGGCGCCCAGAGTCACTCCTTGCTTTTTTTCAGCTGGGAAAGCGTGAGTTGTCCCCTTTCCCCTCTGTGTTGTGTGTTACATAAGTAAAAAGTTAATGCACTATACTGTATATCCTTTGCATTTGTGTCTTCTTCTCCATATGAGGTCTACAAGGAGTCCCTAAACCCAGAGGATTCCAGTCTATGGAGTAACAGTATAAGTGTGATCAGTGTTTGAATTTATTCACTGGGTATTTTGCACTTTCACTGCAGATTTCAATTTGCGCCATGAACACGTGATGGTATAGTTTTGAAATAATCTGGAACAATGAGACAGGTGTCCCCTGAAGGTCAGAGGTGGGTGAGCAAAATCCATACCCCTCTAATTCTCATTGGGGGTGTCTTCAGGCATATCTTCAAAAATACTCCTTTTACTCGCATTTCCTTCATGAGACATTGATTCTCTCACCCACTTCAGGAGTCTCTGTTAGGGTGTGACAGCCGCTGGTAGCAGGATCCAGGTATCTATAGAATAAAAAAGCAGCGCACAGCCAAGGGAGTAGGGTAAAAAACTGTCAAAATAATTTATTGGGAAAACATAATTAAAAAGGAGGTACAAAACTCTCCTATGTGTTTTGTACACAATGTGCTTTATCAAGGAGTCCTACAGTAATTACATTTTCATCTCTAGAATAATTGTTTTCGCCTGTGGATTTTACACGTGATTTAAAAAAAACCTTTATAATTATTCATATATTCAAGATACAGTAGTATCTGGGTGCTCAGGCAATTGAATCAGAAAATAAAACTAAAAGTTATGAAATATAAGTGGGGAACTCCATGTGGGGTGTGTGACCTCAGTGAAAAAATTATTATATGTACGCATACAGTTCTTGTGCAAAAAGTGAGAAGTATTTGAAATAATCTGGAATAATGAGACAGGTGTCCCCTGAAGGTCAGAGGTGGGTGAACAAAATCCACACCCCTCTATACCTCATTGGGGTATCTTCAGGCATATCTTCAAAAATACTCTTTTTACTCGCATTTCCTTCGTGAGACATTAATTCTCTCATCCACTTCAGGAGTCTCTGTTAGGGCGTGACAGCCGCTGGTAGCAGGATCCAGTTATGTACTGTATAGAACAAAAAAGCAGCGCGCAGCCAAGGGACTAGGGTCAAAAAGGGTCAAAATAATTTATTGGGAAAACATAATTTAAAAGGAGGTACAAAACTCTCCTACGGGTTTTGTACACAATGTACTTTATCAAGGAGTCCTACAGTAATTACATTTTCATCCATAAAATAATATTTTTCGCCTGTGGATTTTACAGCGTTATTTAAAAAAAAATCCTTTATAATTATGCATATATACCTGAACGTACCAAAAACAAATAAGCAGAACTTGTTACACACGTTGAAACAAAACTTCAGCAGAATTTTACTTTATTTATTAGCGGAAACAAAAACCCTTCTAGGGGTGAACTGGTAAATCTATTATTAAAAAACTTATTGTCCCAATGTGTGCGAGGCTGATATTTTAAGTTTTGGCCTTGCAGGCCAACTAGTAATATTATTGATAAAGTAATATTGCTGAAATGAATATACAGAGAGACTTGCCTAGACAAGTAAGAGTACCCCTTTGGAACAAGCACTCATAACATAATTGATACAAGTAGTTAAAAAAGTATGTAGGTAACCTTTATTAGTGTCTGTGGGTAAAATAAGTGAAATACATAAACACTCAACACAATTAAAACACGTATTAAACTGTTTGTCTCTGAGTCTAAGTCATAGACTAATGAAGGTGGTGTTTGAAGGAATATAGTGTGACTGGCACCATATGCAATAAAATCAAAACAAGACAAGAGAGAGGATTTTAATTATTGCAGTATATTATGTGTAGGGTAGGGTGCCTCAGTGTGGTGTGTATATTATAGATGAAAGGGTCTGAAGTGTGTCACATAAATAGAGTGTAAATCACACTGCTTTCAACCACATCTGATTAATATGTTGTTCTCTGACAGTATATAGATGGTGTAATATATTTGGTACTTTTCTTTCTAGATCAATGTAATTTAATACATGATGTGGCCCGTTTGGAATCGGTTTGTCAGAGAAGCCAACAAGAGGTTAATAAATTTCCTTCAATACAACGCTGGGTAAAGTCAAATATCAAAAAGGGAAAGGAAGGCTACTACGTAGCTAGGGGTGGTGAGGCTAAATAGTGGAAACTATTGGTATATAGTAATACTTATATAGTTTCCCCCTAGTCAGTAATTATTACAATAAAGATATAGCCTCAAATGAGCTCGACAGAATTTACTTGATGAATAAATAGTGAGATAAATAGCTGCTCATGTCCCCTGTGAAGGTAGCAAGTGTGTTCATAGATAGGCTAGCTGATATCTCTGGAATAATGAGGCCAATTATAAAGGGTAAACTTCAGCTGCCTATAGGATAAAAATCACTCTATATCTGCAGACCTCCATATGTGGTATAGGTGGGTGATTACTATATATATTGGCCGCCCTGTTGGATCAGTCCATGTGAAAGTTGTGAATGGGCTGGCTGTATTAACATAGATAAATTTGTCACAGTAATCACTTATCATCTAGGGCAAATGCGCCCTGTCTGCTGGTTATAGGTGACTAGGTATAATCTTGATGGTGCCCCGCAGCCGCTATAGCGTACCCTCTACAATTCAAGGGGGCTGTGGGGGGGCTGCTGTCTCGGAGCGTTTAGTTCCTGCTCCCGAGTGGCGGCATCTGTTTAGTCTCCGCCCGGCATGGTGTATTCATAAACACCGCTATGTAATCAACTGCCGGGTGGAGCTCGAATATGAAGCTGCGGCTATTACTCCGCGCTCTACAAACAGATGTCGCCGCACCAATGCGCGTGCTGACGTCACAAAGGACCGCCCACCGACGTACGTTTCGCGTCACACTGACGCTTTCTCAAGGCCAAGACCTTGAGAAAGCGTCAGTGTGACGCGAAACGTACGTCGGTGGGCGGTCCTTTGTGACGTCAGCACGCGCATTGGTGCAGCGACATCTGTTTGTAGAGCGCGGAGTAATAGCCGCAGCTTCATATTCGAGCTCCACCCGGCAGTTGATTACATAGCGGTGTTTATGAATACACCATGCCGGGCGGAGACTAAACAGATGCCGCCACTCGGGAGCAGGAACTAAACGCTCCGAGACAGCAGCCCCCCCACAGCCCCCTTGAATTGTAGAGGGTACGCTATAGCGGCTGCGGGGCACCATCAAGATTATACCTAGTCACCTATAACCAGCAGACAGGGCGCATTTGCCCTAGATGATAAGTGATTACTGTGACAAATTTATCTATGTTAATACAGCCAGCCCATTCACAACTTTCACATGGACTGATCCAACAGGGCGGCCAATATATATAGTAATCATCCACCTATACCACATATAGAGGTCTGCAGATATAGAGTGATTTTTATCCTATAGGCAGCTGAAGTTTACCCTTTATAATTGGCCTCATTATTCCAGAGATATCAGCTAGCCTATCTATGAACACACTTGCTACCTTCACAGGGGACATGAGCAGCTATTTATCTCACTATTTATTCATCAAGTAAATTCTGTCGAGCTCATTTGAGGCTATATCTTTATTGTAATAATTACTGACTAGGGGGAAACTATATAAGTATTACTATATACCAATAGTTTCCACTATTTAGCCTCACCACCCCTAGCTACGTAGTAGCCTTCCTTTCCCTTTTTGATATTTGACTTTACCCAGCGTTGTATTGAAGGAAATTTATTAACCTCTTGTTGGCTTCTCTGACAAACCGATTCCAAACGGGCCACATCATGTATTAAATTACATTGATCTAGAAAGAAAAGTACCAAATATATTACACCATCTATATACTGTCAGAGAACAACATATTAATCAGATGTGGTTGAAAGCAGTGTGATTTACACTCTATTTATGTGACACACTTCAGACCCTTTCATCTATAATATACACACCACACTGAGGCACCCTACCCTACACATAATATACTGCAATAATTAAAATCCTCTCTCTTGTCTTGTTTTTATTTTATTGCATATGGTGCCAGTCACACTATATTCCTTCAAACACCACCTTCATTAGTCTATGACTTAGACTCAGAGACAAACAGTTTAATACGTGTTTTAATTGTGTTGAGTGTTTATGTATTTCACTTATTTTACCCACAGACACTAATAAAGGTTACCTACATACTTTTTTTAACTACTTGTATCAATTATGTTATGAGTGCTTGTTCCAAAGGGGTACTCTTACTTGTCTAGGCAAGTCTCTCTGTACAATTAATGATCCTCTCACCCCTGGCACCTAACCACAGACAGTAGCTAGAGCTCTCTATCCCTCCCCCCCTATTCCCCATTACTGAAATGAATATACTGTTGATATTACTGAAATGGACTTGGGGGGGGGGGGGTCTCTGGAGAAGGATTGAAGGTGATGTTCTGTTCGTATCCATTTTGTGTGTAAGAATGTGTGTGTGGTGTGACAGAGATTCGCTCACAGTAGATTTACGATTGTGTTAGAAGTAATGCCCACATTCCTGGTAACATAAAGTACCTGGTTCCTATAGAAAGCCGTTTTAATCTAGTTTTAATGATCTGTAAGATGATTGGTTTAAGAATTAAGGAGTGGTTAGTATATTAAGCCTGGTAGCCTATTTTGAACACAGGAATCAAAAATGTATAAAAAGCCTGCATGGACACTCTTTTGGGAGAGAGTCTCATTGACTTTTGAAGGTGTATGATCATACTCTGTGCTTTACTGTTCCCCTGACGAAGTTACTGACGTCACGAAATGCGTAGGGTGGTTTGTATTTGGCTGCGACTTTGACATTCTCCCCCGGTAGCCCTTTTGTCCTTCCTTCACCCAGCTTGAGCTCTCTGAGTTCCCCGGTTTCTGTCCGGTTACTTCCCCTGCCTTTGCGCTGCGTGGTGATGTCACCCAGTCATCGCGAGACCTCTGGTCTGCGTGTAATACCTCGGTGACTCCCTCGGCAGCATCGGGTCCAGGTATTCACCTGCAGCACCCCCCACACATCAGGACATCTGTGAGTGTGCTAGCAGCGGCAGTCCCTGGCTTCGTGGATCTCTAGAGGCTGTGTAATACCAACTACCTAACAGACTCTGGTTTCAAGTCCAGGACATTGTGCTATGGGCGTATACCTATCAGCTTTGCTGTAAGTAGGGTTTTAATTTTATCCCTACCGGATGTCATCGCTTTATTAGTGTCTCCAGCCCAACATTCAAGTGTCTGTTGTTTTATATATTTATTTTAAATCATTTGCATTAAATTTGTAATTATTCTCTTGTCAATCATATCAGTGATTATTTGTTTTAGTTGTTTTTAGTTGCACTATGATCTTTTTCTCTTTTCTTTTTTTGTTTTTGTCTTATTTGTCTGTTTGTCTTTCCATGAGACTACATTGAAGGCTCCACTTCGGATTTCATCTCAGCCATATTGGACTTTATATTTGGTCAGGCTTTATATTTATTCTTTTTGGAGGCGCAGGTTTTTTTGTTTCTACTGTTTGTATTGGTTTGTGTGAACCTTTTTTCTTGGCAGCCCCCACTTTAACATTTAAAGTGTGTTTATTTTATTTTATGTTAGTCACCCATGTGTCACTATTTTCATTTGTAGCATTAGCGCTGTTCCCACTGCCCTTCCCTTTTACTGTGCAATAAACTACTTATTATCTAGAACCCGTGTTTGTGAGTTTGCAAACAACGACATTATATATGCCCACCATCCAGGGTAACAATTTACTTAAAGCAGCAGTTGGAGCTCATCGCCCTTTTTGTCCTTTCCAAAGCAGTTTGTGTTTTTAAAATCTTATGCTTTGTTCAGGAGACACATGTGTGATAAATATTAGGTGTCTGGGAAGTTAAGATAAAGCGCTCTCCAGAGTCCGTAGCAGTGTTAAAGTTACCATGGCAACTTTAAGAGATAAAGATTTTTTTTTTTAAATCATGCTTTGTAACAGTAGAATTAAAAATTAAAAAAGCAGAATGTGCTTTAGGGTGATTGATGCTTTAAGTAACATCATTCATTATTGGAACCTTATCATGAAACTGTATCATAGAATTACACATTTTAGCTAAGCTGATTAGTAGCTGTTAGCTCTTGGAAGCTGTAAAGACAACTATATAAATCCAATCCGCTCAAGCATCTGCAAAGTACAGCAACAGGTATGATTTGCAGAGCTATTGTATTTAAAGAGGCTCGATCAAAGGGAGGCTTATTGGATCTTTACCGTAAGGACACAGATCCCACTCGGTCTTAATACCGACTGGGATCTTGGTCATTTTCCGTAGTCCTCGGATCCACCCTTTCCTTTCAAGTTCTGGTTGAGTCTTGCAGTTATTTTCAATTTGTACCAATATAATGTTTTTGAGTAATTACTATTGTATGCCCTTAGGTGACAAATAGTTCAATTGCTGTCACGTTTGAAGATGGTAACTTCGTGGAGGAATGTCCTGGAACAGGATTGTGTTTTTTCCCTGTCTTCAGGCTGCCAGCACTCCTCAGACTAGCTGTTGCAACAATGTTGCGATCACTTGTGGGTTTTTTGGCTTCAGCCAGTTGCCTTGGCAACCCCCCTGCCTTTTACCATGATGGACTGCTACCCCTCCCTTGCCAGGTGGTATTGTACCAGTTAATTTTCCATCAGCCCAGACCAGCATGCTGTCTTTTAGTTCCAGCAGCCATCTTGAGCAGTCATCTCTCCTATCCTGGTAAAGTTACTGATTATTACCTATCCCTATATCCTGCATTTAGCCCACTTCCCTTATAGCTCCCCTTCCCCTCCATTGATCTTGTGTCCCAGTGTTCCCACAGTACTTTTTCCCCTTTTTTATTTGTATTCTGTTGCCCCAAATAAACACATCAGCAAGTAAGAAGGTTCCCTTGCTTGATGTATGGGATTGAGTTAACCTACCTGTCCCTACGCATCTATCAGGGTGTGCTTCGTCCAGAACAGTAAAAATCAACTCTACAGGAGACAGGCTGAGACAGCTATACAGAGCAAGTAGCTCTACACAGCTAAACCGAGCCTGTAGCTTGAAAAACTGTTTCACAGACACAAAATTTGCAGCACTGCTTCACAGATCCGTGCATTATACACAGCACTGTCACTCTCCTATCCTGCCTCAGTTTGCAGCTCTACACAGCTCCACAGTGAGGTACAGCCACCATACCTACCCCTGTGCAATGTCCCCACGGCTAGGGCTACCAAGGGCCATGCTCTGGACTTCCACCAGGACACCGGTCAGAGCCACGGACACCCGTAAGTACAGCTATCGCTAAGCTGACTGCTGCAGGACACCAACCCGCACCATCTGAGACAGTCGTCCATTGCGTGCGCAGGTAACAGACCACACACCACACGCACTGGCTAAAGGCCTACACACACCTGCAGCATGGCAGAACTCAGACCCTCACCAAACACCACGCATGAGAGTGACAACTCAGATGCTGAGGCCGTTACACAACTGCAACAGACGCAAGAAGGTGCCAGGCTTACGCGGACAGTTACACTTACACAAAAGGCCAGCGAAAACTATGAAACTGAAATTGACGCACTCTGCGCCAAGTTATAGAATGCCTGGGAAAATACTGAACTTGAAATGTGTAATGCCACAAATCTTAGCAATCAAGAAACACGGATGAAGCAAGCTATAGCGCAACTAAGGTCATGTTATAGGCTTTACCAAATGCTATCACGGGACTATCTCTCCTACCTGGCAAAAACAAATACTGAAGATAACCTGCAAGAGCATGGCCTGCAAAGGGCTACAGACCTAGAACGTGACGGCGTAGTGCAGACCTGGAATGTGGCGGCGTAGTGCAGACCTGGAATGTGGCGGCGTAGTGCAGACCTGGAATGTGGCAGCGTAGTGCAGACCTGGAACGTGACGGCGTAGTGCAGACCTGGAACGTGACGGCGTAGTGCAGACCTGGAATGTGGCGGCGTAGTGCAGACCTGGAATGTGATGGCGTAGTGCAGACCTGGAATGTGGCGGCGTAGTGCAGACCTGGAATGTGACGGCGTAGTGCACACCTGGAATGTGATGGCGTAGTGCACACCTGGAATGTGGCGGCGTAGTGCAGACCTGGAATGTGACGGCGTAGTGCAGACCTGGAATGTGACGGCGTAGTGCAGACCTGGAATGTGACGGCGTAGTGCAGACCTGGAATGTGGCGGCGTAGTGCAGACCTGGAATGTGGCGGCGTAGTGCAGACCTGGAATGTGACGGCGTAGTGCAGACCTGGAATGTGGCGGCGTAGTGCAGACCTGGAATGTGATGGCGTAGTGCAGACCTGGAATGTGACGGCGTAGTGCAGACCTGGAATGTGGCGGCGTAGTGCAGACCTGGAATGTGACGGCGTAGTGCAGACCTGGAATGTGACGGCGTAGTGCAGACCTGGAATGTGACGGCGTAGTGCAGACCTGGAATGTGACGGTGTAGTGCAGACCTGGAATGTGGCGGCGTAGTGCAGACCTGGAATGTGACGGCGTAGTGCAGACCTGGAATGTGACGGCGTAGTGCAGACCTGGAACGTGACGGCTTAGTGCAGACCTGGAATGTGGCGGCGTAGTGCAGACCTGGAATGTGACGGCGTAGTGCAGACCTGGAATGTGACGGCGTAGTGCAGACCTGGAATGTGACGGCGTAGTGCAGACCTGGAAAGTGATGGCGTAGTGCAGACCTGGAACGTGACGGCGTAGTGCAGACCTGGAACGTGACGGTGTAGTGCAGACCTGGAATGTGGCGGCGTAGTGCAGACCTGGAATGTGGCGGCGTAGTGCAGACCTGGAATGTGACGGCGTAGTGCAGACCTGGAATGTGGCGGCGTAGTGCAGACCTGGAATGTGATGGCGTAGTGCAGACCTGGAATGTGACGGCGTAGTGCAGACCTGGAATGTGGCGGCGTAGTGCAGACCTGGAATGTGACGGCGTAGTGCAGACCTGGAATGTGACGGCGTAGTGCAGACCTGGAATGTGACGGCGTAGTGCAGACCTGGAATGTGACGGTGTAGTGCAGACCTGGAATGTGGCGGCGTAGTGCAGACCTGGAATGTGACGGCGTAGTGCAGACCTGGAATGTGACGGCGTAGTGCAGACCTGGAACGTGACGGCTTAGTGCAGACCTGGAATGTGGCGGCGTAGTGCAGACCTGGAATGTGACGGCGTAGTGCAGACCTGGAATGTGACGGCGTAGTGCAGACCTGGAATGTGACGGCGTAGTGCAGACCTGGAAAGTGATGGCGTAGTGCAGACCTGGAACGTGACGGCGTAGTGCAGACCTGGAACGTGACGGTGTAGTGCAGACCTGGAATGTGGCGGCGTAGTGCAGACCTGGAATGTGGCGGCGTAGTGCAGACCTGGAATGTGACGGCGTAGTGCAGACCTGGAATGTGACGGCGTAGTGCAGACCTGGAACGTGATGGCGTAGTGCAGACCTGGAATGTGACGGCGTAGTGCAGACCTGGAATGTGGCGGCGTAGTGCAGACCTGGAATGTGACGGCGTAGTGCAGACCTGGAATGTGACGGCGTAGTGCAGACCTGGAATGTGATGGCGTAGTGCAGACCTGGAACGTGACGGCGTAGTGCAGACCTGGAATGTGGCGGCGTAGTGCACACCTGGAACGTGACGGCGTAGTGCACACCTGGAACGTGACGGCGTAGTGCAGACCTGGAACGTGACGGCGTAGTACAGACCTGGAATGTGACGGCGTAGTGCAGACCTGGAATGTGACGGCGTAGTGCAGACCTGGAATGTGACGGCGTAGTGCAGACCTGGAACGTGACGGCGTAGTGCAGACCTGGAATGTGACGGCGTAGTGCAGACCTGGAATGTGACGGCGTAGTGCAGACCTGGAACGTGACGGTGTAGTGCAGACCTGGAATGTGACGGAGTAGTGCAGACCTGGAATGTGACGGCGTAGTGCACACCTGGAATGTGACGGAGTAGTGCAGACCTGGAATGTGACGGCGTAGTGCACACCTGGAATGTGACGGCGTAGTGCAGACCTGGAATGTGACGGAGTAGTGCAGACCTGGAATGTGACGGCGTAGTGCAGACCTGGAATGTGACGGCGTAGTGCAGACCTGGAACGTGACGGCGTAGTGCAGACCTGGAACGTGACGGCGTAGTGCAGACCTGGAATGTGACGGCGTAGTGCAGACCTGGAACGTGGCGGCGTAGTGCAGACCTGGAATGTGGCGGCGTAGTGCAGACCTGGAATGTGGCGGCGTAGTGCAGACCTGGAATGTGACGGCGTAGTGCACACCTGGAACGTGACGGCGTAGTGCAGACCTGGAACGTGACGGCGTAGTGCAGACCTGGAACGTGACGGCGTAGTGCAGACCTGGAATGTGACGGCGTAGTGCAGACCTGGAATGTGATGGCGTAGTGCAGACCTGGAATGTGGCGGTGTAGTGCAGACCTGGAACGTGACGGTGTAGTGCAGACCTGGAATGTGGCGGCGTAGTGCACACCTGGAATGTGGCGGCGTAGTGCAGACCTGGAATGTGACGGCGTAGTGCAGACCTGGAATGTGACGGTGTAGTGCAGACCTGGAATGTGACGGTGTAGTGCAGACCTGGAATGTGACGGCGTAGTGCAGACCTGGAATGTGACGGCGTAGTGCAGACCTGGAATGTGACGGTGTAGTGCAGACCTGGAATGAGGCGGCGTAGTGCAGACCTGGAACGTGACGGCGTAGTGCAGACCTGGAATGTGACGGCGTAGTGCAGACCTGGAATGTGGCGGCGTAGTGCAGACCTGGAACGTGACGGCGTAGTGCACACCTGGAATGTGGCGGCGTAGTGCACACCTGGAATGTGACGGCGTAGTGCACACCTGGAACGTGGCGGCGTAGTGCAGACCTGGAATGTGACGGCGTAGTGCAGACCTGGAATGTGGCGGCGTAGTGCAGACCTGGAATGTGACGGCGTAGTGCAGACCTGGAATGTGACGGCGTAGTGCAGACCTGGAATGTGGCGGCGTAGTGCAGACCTGGAATGTGACGGCGTAGTGCAGACCTGGAATGTGACGGCGTAGTGCAGACCTGGAACGTGACGGCGTAGTGCAGACCTGGAACGTGACGGCGTAGTGCAGACTTGGAACGTGACGGCGTAGTGCAGACCTGGAATGTGACGGCGCAGTGCAGACCTGGAACGTGACGGCGTAGTGCAGACCTGGAACGTGGCGGCGTAGTGCAGACCTGGAATGTGACGGCGTAGTGCAGACCTGGAACGTGACGGCGTAGTGCAGACCTGGAACGTGGCGGCGTAGTGCAGACCTGGAATGTGACGGCGTAGTGCAGACCTGGAACGTGATGGCGTAGTGCAGACCTGGAACGTGACGGCGTAGTGCAGACCTGGAATGTGACGGTGTAGTGCAGACCTGGAATGTGGCGGCGTAGTGCAGACCTGGAATGTGGCGGCGTAGTGCAGACCTGGAATGTGACGGCGTAGTGCAGACCTGGAACTTGACGGCGTAGTGCAGACCTGGAATGTGGCGGCGTAGTGCAGACCTGGAATGTGACAGCGTAGTGCAGACCTGGAACTTGACGGCGTAGTGCAGACCTGGAATGTGACGGCGTAGTGCAGACCTGGAACGTGACGGCGTAGTGCAGACCTGGAACGTGACGGCGTAGTGCAGACCTGGAACGTGACGGCGTAGTGCAGACCTGGAACGTGACGGCGTAGTGCACACCTGCAATGTGGCGGCGTAGTGCACACCTGGAATGTGACGGCGTAGTGCACACCTGGAATGTGGCGGCGTAGTGCAGACCTGGAATGTGACGGCGTAGTGCAGACCTGGAATGTGACGGCGTAGTGCAGACCTGGAATGTGACGGCGTAGTGCAGACCTGGAATGTGGCGGCGTAGTGCCGACCTGGAACGTGACGGCGTAGTGCACACCTGGAATGTGGCGGCGTAGTGCACACCTGGAATGTGACGGCGTAGTGCACACCTGGAATGTGGCGGCGTAGTGCAGACTTGGAATGTGACGGCGTAGTGCAGACCTGGAATGTGGCGGCGTAGTGCAGACCTGGAATGTGGCGGCGTAGTGCAGACCTGGAATGTGGCGGCGTAGTGCAGACCTGGAATGTGACGGCGTAGTGCAGACCTGGAATGTGACGGCGTAGTGCAGACCTGGAACGTGACGGCGTAGTGCAGACCTGGAACGTGACGGCGTAGTGCAGACTTGGAACGTGACGGCGTAGTGCAGACCTGGAATGTGACGGCGCAGTGCAGACCTGGAACGTGACGGCGTAGTGCAGACCTGGAACGTGGCGGCGTAGTGCAGACCTGGAATGTGACGGCGTAGTGCAGACCTGGAATGTGACGGCGTAGTGCAGACCTGGAACGTGGCGGCGTAGTGCAGACCTGGAATGTGACGGCGTAGTGCAGACCTGGAACGTGATGGCGTAGTGCAGACCTGGAACGTGACGGCGTAGTGCAGACCTGGAATGTGACGGTGTAGTGCAGACCTGGAATGTGGCGGCGTAGTGCAGACCTGGAATGTGGCGGCGTAGTGCAGACCTGGAATGTGACGGCGTAGTGCAGACCTGGAACTTGACGGCGTAGTGCAGACCTGGAATGTGGCGGCGTAGTGCAGACCTGGAATGTGACGGCGTAGTGCAGACCTGGAACTTGACGGCGTAGTGCAGACCTGGAACGTGACGGCGTAGTGCAGACCTGGAACGTGACGGCGTAGTGCAGACCTGGAACGTGACGGCGTAGTGCAGACCTGGAACGTGACGGCGTAGTGCAGACCTGGAACGTGACGGCGTAGTGCAGACCTGGAATGTGGCGGCGTAGTGCAGACCTGGAATGTGGCGGCGTAGTGCAGACCTGGAATGTGGCGGCGTAGTGCAGACCTGGAATGTGACGGCGTAGTGCAGACCTGGAATGTGGCGGCGTAGTGCAGACCTGGAATGTGACGGCGTAGTGCAGACCTGGAATGTGGCGGCGTAGTGCAGACCTGGAATGTGACGGCGTAGTGCAGACCTGGAATGTGACGGCGTAGTGCACACCTGGAATGTGGCGGCGTAGTGCACACCTGGAATGTGGCGGCGTAGTGCAGACCTGGAATGTGACGGCGTAGTGCACACCTGGAATGTGACGGCGTAGTGCAGACCTGGAATGTGGCGGCGTAGTGCAGACCTGGAATGTGACGGCGTAGTGCACACCTGGAACGTGACGGCGTAGTGCAGACCTGGAATGTGACGGCGTAGTGCAGACCTGGAACGTGACGGTGTAGTGCAGACCTGGAATGTGACGGCGTAGTGCAGACCTGGAACGTGGCGGCGTAGTGCAGACCTGGAATGTGACGGCGTAGTGCACACCTGGAATGTGACGGCGTAGTGCACACCTGGAATGTGACGGCGTAGTGCAGACCTGGAATGTGGCGGCGTAGTGCAGACCTGGAATGTGACGGCGTAGTGCAGACCTGGAATGTGGCGGCGTAGTGCAGACCTGGAATGTGGCGGCGTAGTGCACACCTGGAATGTGGCGGCGTAGTGCACACCTGGAATGTGGCGGCGTAGTGCAGACCTGGAATGTGGCGGCGTAGTGCAGACCTGGAACGTGGCGGCGTAGTGCACACCTGGAACGTGGCAGCGTAGTGCACACCTGGAATGTGATGGCGTAGTGCAGATCTGGAATGTGACGGCGTAGTGCAGACCTGGAATGTGACGGCGTAGTGCAGACCTGGAATGTGGCAGCGTAGTGCAGACCTGGAATGTGGCGGCGTAGTGCAGACCTGGAATGTGGCGGCGTAGTGCAGACCTGGAATGTGGCGGCGTAGTGCAGACCTGGAATGTGGCGGCGTAGTGCAGACCTGGAATGTGACGGCGTAGTGCAGACCTGGAATGTGGCGGCGTAGTGCAGACCTGGAATGTGACGGCGTAGTGCAGACCTGGAATGTGGCGGCGTAGTGCAGACCTGGAACGTGACGGCGTAGTGCACACCTGGAATGTGGCGGTGTAGTGCAGACCTGGAATGTGACGGCGTAGTGCAGACCTGGAATGTGACGGCGTAGTGCACACCTGGAATGTGACGGCGTAGTGCACACCTGGAATGTGGCGGCGTAGTGCAGACCTGGAATGTGACGGCGTAGTGCAGACCTGGAATGTGGCGGCGTAGTGCAGACCTGGAATGTGACGGCGTAGTGCAGACCTGGAATGTGACGGCGTAGTGCAGACCTGGAATGTGGCGGCGTAGTGCAGACCTGGAATGTGACGGCGTAGTGCAGACCTGGAATGTGACGGCGTAGTGCAGACCTGGAACGTGACGGCGTAGTGCAGACCTGGAACGTGACGGCGTAGTGCAGACTTGGAACGTGACGGCGTAGTGCAGACCTGGAATGTGACGGCGCAGTGCAGACCTGGAATGTGGCGGCGTAGTGCAGACTTGGAACGTGACGGCGTAGTGCAGACCTGGAACGTGACGGCGTAGTGCACACCTGGAATGTGGCGGCGTAGTGCAGACCTGGAACGTGACGGCGTAGTGCAGACCTGGAATGTGACGGCGTAGTGCAGACCTGGAACTTGACGGTGTAGTGCAGACCTGGAATGTGGCGGCGTAGTGCAGACCTGGAATGTGACGGCGTAGTGCAGACCTGGAACTTGACGGCGTAGTGCAGACCTGGAATGTGACGGCGTAGTGCAGACCTGGAACGTGACGGCGTAGTGCAGACCTGGAACGTGACGGCGTAGTGCAGACCTGGAACGTGACGGCGTAGTGCAGACTTGGAACGTGACGGCGTAGTGCAGACCTGGAACGTGACGGCGTAGTGCACACCTGGAATGTGGCGGCGTAGTGCAGACCTGGAACGTGACGGCGTAGTGCAGACCTGGAATGTGACGGCGTAGTGCAGACCTGGAACTTGACGGTGTAGTGCAGACCTGGAATGTGGCGGCGTAGTGCAGACCTGGAATGTGACGGCGTAGTGCAGACCTGGAACTTGACGGCGTAGTGCAGACCTGGAATGTGACGGCGTAGTGCAGACCTGGAACGTGACGGCGTAGTGCAGACCTGGAACGTGACGGCGTAGTGCAGACCTGGAACGTGACGGCGTAGTGCAGACCTGGAACGTGACGGCGTAGTGCACACCTGGAATGTGGCGGCGTAGTGCACACCTGGAATGTGACGGCGTAGTGCAGACCTGGAATGTGGCGGCGTAGTGCAGACCTGGAATGTGACGGCGTAGTGCAGACCTGGAATGTGGCGGCGTAGTGCAGACCTGGAATGTGACGGCGTAGTGCAGACCTGGAATGTAGCGGCGTAGTGCAGACCTGGAACGTGACGGCGTAGTGCACACCTGGAATGTGGCGGCGTAGTGCACACCTGGAATGTGACGGCGTAGTGCACACCTGGAATGTGGCGGCGTAGTGCAGACCTGGAATGTGACGGCGTAGTGCAGACCTGGAATGTGGCGGCGTAGTGCAGACCTGGAATGTGACGGCGTAGTGCAGACCTGGAATGTGACGGCGTAGTGCAGACCTGGAATGTGGCGGCGTAGTGCAGACCTGGAATGTGACGGCGTAGTGCAGACCTGGAATGTGACGGCGTAGTGCAGACCTGGAACGTGACGGCGTAGTGCAGACCTGGAACGTGACGGCGTAGTGCAGACTTGGAACGTGACGGCGTAGTGCAGACCTGGAATGTGACGGCGCAGTGCAGACCTGGAACGTGACGGCGTAGTGCAGACCTGGAACGTGGCGGCGTAGTGCAGACCTGGAATGTGACGGCGTAGTGCAGACCTGGAACGTGACGGCGTAGTGCAGACCTGGAACGTGGCGGCGTAGTGCAGACCTGGAATGTGACGGCGTAGTGCAGACCTGGAACGTGATGGCGTAGTGCAGACCTGGAACGTGACGGCGTAGTGCAGACCTGGAATGTGACGGTGTAGTGCAGACCTGGAATGTGGCGGCGTAGTGCAGACCTGGAATGTGGCGGCGTAGTGCAGACCTGGAATGTGACGGCGTAGTGCAGACCTGGAACTTGACGGCGTAGTGCAGACCTGGAATGTGGCGGCGTAGTGCAGACCTGGAATGTGACGGCGTAGTGCAGACCTGGAACTTGACGGCGTAGTGCAGACCTGGAATGTGACGGCGTAGTGCAGACCTGGAACGTGACGGCGTAGTGCAGACCTGGAACGTGACGGCGTAGTGCAGACCTGGAACGTGACGGCGTAGTGCAGACCTGGAACGTGACGGCGTAGTGCACACCTGGAATGTGGCGGCGTAGTGCACACCTGGAATGTGACGGCGTAGTGCACACCTGGAATGTGACGGCGTAGTGCACACCTGGAATGTGGCGGCGTAGTGCAGACCTGGAATGTGACGGCGTAGTGCAGACCTGGAATGTGACGGCGTAGTGAAGACCTGGAACGTGACGGCGTAGTGCAGACCTGGAATGTGACGGCGTAGTGCAGACCTGGAATGTGACGGCGTAGTGCAGACCTGGAATGTGGCGGCGTAGTGCCGACCTGGAACGTGACGGCGTAGTGCACACCTGGAATGTGGCGGCGTAGTGCACACCTGGAATGTGACGGCGTAGTGCACACCTGGAATGTGGCGGCGTAGTGCAGACCTGGAATGTGACGGCGTAGTGCAGACCTGGAACGTGGCGGCGTAGTGCAGACCTGGAATGTGGCGGCGTAGTGCAGACCTGGAATGTGACGGCGTAGTGCAGACCTGGAATGTGGCGGCGTAGTGCAGACCTGGAATGTGACGGCGTAGTGCAGACCTGGAACGTGACGGCGTAGTGCAGACCTGGAACGTGGCGGCGTAGTGCAGACCTGGAACGTGACGGCGTAGTGCAGACCTGGAACGTGACGGCGTAGTGCACACCTGGAATGTGGCGGCGTAGTGCAGACCTGGAATGTGACGGCGTAGTGCACACCTGGAATGTGACAGCGTAGTGCACACCTGGAATGTGGCGGCGTAGTGCAGACCTGGAATGTGACAGCGTAGTGCACACCTGGAATGTGGCGGCGTAGTGCAGACCTGGAATGTGACGGCGTAGTGCAGACCTGGAATGTGACGGCGTAGTGCAGACCTGGAATGTGACGGCGTAGTGCAGACCTGGAACGTGGCGGCGTAGTGCAGACCTGGAATGTGGCGGCGTAGTGCAGACCTGGAATGTGACGGCGTAGTGCAGACCTGGAATGTGGCGGCGTAGTGCACACCTGGAATGTGGCGGCGTAGTGCAGACCTGGAATGTGGCGGCGTAGTGCAGACCTGGAACGTGGCGGCGTAGTGCAGACCTGGAACGTGACGGCGTAGTGCAGACCTGGAATGTGGCGGCGTAGTGCACACCTGGAATGTGACGGCGTAGTGCAGACCTGGAATGTGACGGCGTAGTGCAGACCTGGAATGTGGCGGCGTAGTGCAGACCTGGAACGTGGCGGCGTAGTGCAGACCTGGAACGTGACGGCGTAGTGCAGACCTGGAATGTGATGGCGTAGTGCAGACCTGGAATGTGGCGGCGTAGTGCAGACCTGGAACGTGACGGCGTAGTGCAGACCTGGAACGTGATGGCGTAGTGCAGACCTGGAATGTGACGGCGTAGTGCAGACCTGGAACGTGGCGGCGTAGTGCAGACCTGGAATGTGACGGCGTAGTGCAGACCTGGAATGTGACGGCGTAGTGCAGACCTGGAATGTGGCGGCGTAGTGCAGACCTGGAATGTGGCGGCGTAGTGCAGACCTGGAATGTAGCGGCGTAGTGCAGACCTGGAATGTGGCGGCGTAGTGCAGACCTGGAATGTGACGGCGTAGTGCAGACCTGGAATGTGGCGGCGTAGTGCAGACCTGGAACGTGGCGGCGTAGTGCAGACCTGGAACGTGACGGCGTAGTGCAGACCTGGAATGTGATGGCGTAGTGCAGACCTGGAATGTGGCGGCGTAGTGCAGACCTGGAACGTGACGGCGTAGTGCAGACCTGGAACGTGACGGCGTAGTGCAGACCTGGAATGTGGCGGCGTAGTGCAGACCTGGAATGTGGCGGCGTAGTGCAGACCTGGAACGTGACGGCGTAGTGCAGACCTGGAATGTGACGGCGTAGTGCAGACCTGGAACGTGATGGCGTAGTGCAGACCTGGAATGTGACGGCGTAGTGCAGACCTGGAACGTGGCGGCGTAGTGCAGACCTGGAATGTGACGGCGTAGTGCAGACCTGGAACGTGGCGGCGTAGTGCAGACCTGGAATGTGACGGCGTAGTGCAGACCTGGAACGTGATGGCGTAGTGCAGACCTGGAACGTGACGGCGTAGTGCAGACCTGGAATGTGACGGTGTAGTGCAGACCTGGAATGTGGCGGCGTAGTGCAGACCTGGAATGTGGCGGCGTAGTGCAGACCTGGAATGTGACGGCGTAGTGCAGACCTGGAACTTGACGGCGTAGTGCAGACCTGGAATGTGGCGGCGTAGTGCAGACCTGGAATGTGACGGCGTAGTGCAGACCTGGAACTTGACGGCGTAGTGCAGACCTGGAACGTGACGGCGTAGTGCAGACCTGGAACGTGACGGCGTAGTGCAGACCTGGAACGTGACGGCGTAGTGCAGACCTGGAACGTGACGGCGTAGTGCAGACCTGGAACGTGACGGCGTAGTGCAGACCTGGAATGTGGCGGCGTAGTGCAGACCT
The DNA here is from genome assembly GCF_040206685.1 of Ascaphus truei. Taxonomy (NCBI): domain Eukaryota; kingdom Metazoa; phylum Chordata; class Amphibia; order Anura; family Ascaphidae; genus Ascaphus; species Ascaphus truei. Next base: position 57,758,911 of record NC_134491.1, on the reverse strand, counting down.
GGAATGTGGCGGCGTAGTGCAGACCTGGAATGTGGCGGCGTAGTGCAGACCTGGAATGTGACGGCGTAGTGCAGACCTGGAATGTGACGGCGTAGTGCAGACCTGGAATGTGACGGCGTAGTGCAGACCTGGAATGTGGCGGCGTAGTGCAGACCTGGAATGTGACGGCGTAGTGCAGACCTGGAATGTGACGGCGTAGTGCAGACCTGGAATGTGACGGCGTAGTGCAGACCTGGAATGTGGCGGCGTAGTGCAGACCTGGAATGTGGCGGCGTAGTGCACACCTGGAATGTGGCGGCGTAGTGCAGACCTGGAATGTGACGGCGTAGTGCACACCTGGAATGTGACGGCGTAGTGCAGACCTGGAATGTGGCGGCGTAGTGCAGACCTGGAATGTGACGGCGTAGTGCACACCTGGAACGTGACGGCGTAGTGCAGACCTGGAATGTGACGGCGTAGTGCAGACCTGGAACGTGACGGTGTAGTGCAGACCTGGAATGTGACGGCGTAGTGCAGACCTGGAACGTGGCGGCGTAGTGCAGACCTGGAATGTGACGGCGTAGTGCACACCTGGAATGTGACGGCGTAGTGCACACCTGGAATGTGACGGCGTAGTGCAGACCTGGAATGTGGCGGCGTAGTGCAGACCTGGAATGTGACGGCGTAGTGCAGACCTGGAATGTGACGGCGTAGCGCAGACCTGGAACGTGACGGCGTAGTGCAGACCTGGAATGTGGCGGCGTAGTGCACACCTGGAATGTGGCGGCGTAGTGCACACCTGGAATGTGGCGGCGTAGTGCAGACCTGGAATGTGGCGGCGTAGTGCACACCTGGAACGTGGCAGCGTAGTGCAGACCTGGAACGTGACGGCGTAGTGCAGACCTGGAATGTGGCGGCGTAGTGCACACCTGGAATGTGGCGGCGTAGTGCACACCTGGAATGTGATGGCGTAGTGCAGATCTGGAATGTGACGGCGTAGTGCAGACCTGGAATGTGACGGCGTAGTGCAGACCTGGAATGTGGCGGCGTAGTGCAGACCTGGAATGTGGCGGCGTAGTGCAGACCTGGAATGTGACGGCGTAGTGCAGACCTGGAATGTGGCGGCGTAGTGCAGACCTGGAATGTGACGGCGTAGTGCAGACCTGGAATGTGGCGGCGTAGTGCAGACCTGGAACGTGACGGCGTAGTGCACACCTGGAATGTGGCGGTGTAGTGCACACCTGGAATGTGACGGCGTAGTGCACACCTGGAATGTGGCGGCGTAGTGCAGACCTGGAATGTGACGGCGTAGTGCAGACCTGGAATGTGGCGGCGTAGTGCAGACCTGGAATGTGACGGCGTAGTGCAGACCTGGAATGTGACGGCGTAGTGCAGACCTGGAATGTGGCGGCGTAGTGCAGACCTGGAATGTGACGGCGTAGTGCAGACCTGGAATGTGACGGCGTAGTGCAGACCTGGAACGTGACGGCGTAGTGCAGACCTGGAACGTGACGGCGTAGTGCAGACTTGGAACGTGACGGCGTAGTGCAGACCTGGAATGTGACGGCGCAGTGCAGACCTGGAACGTGACGGCGTAGTGCAGACCTGGAATGTGACGGCGTAGTGCAGACCTGGAACTTGACGGTGTAGTGCAGACCTGGAATGTGGCGGCGTAGTGCAGACCTGGAATGTGACGGCGTAGTGCAGACCTGGAACTTGACGGCGTAGTGCAGACCTGGAATGTGACGGCGTAGTGCAGACCTGGAACGTGACGGCGTAGTGCAGACCTGGAACGTGACGGCGTAGTGCAGACCTGGAACGTGACGGCGTAGTGCAGACCTGGAACGTGACGGCGTAGTGCACACCTGGAATGTGGCGGCGTAGTGCACACCTGGAATGTGACGGCGTAGTGCAGACCTGGAATGTGGCGGCGTAGTGCAGACCTGGAATGTGACGGCGTAGTGCAGACCTGGAATGTGGCGGCGTAGTGCAGACCTGGAACGTGACGGCGTAGTGCAGACCTGGAATGTGACGGCGTAGTGCAGACCTGGAACGTGGCGGCGTAGTGCAGACCTGGAACGTGACGGCGTAGTGCACACCTGGAATGTGGCGGCGTAGTGCACACCTGGAATGTGACGGCGTAGTGCACACCTGGAATGTGGCGGCGTAGTGCAGACCTGGAATGTGACGGCGTAGTGCAGACCTGGAATGTGGCGGCGTAGTGCAGACCTGGAATGTGACGGCGTAGTGCAGACCTGGAATGTGGCGGCGTAGTGCAGACCTGGAATGTGGCGGCGTAGTGCAGACCTGGAATGTGACGGCGTAGTGCAGACCTGGAATGTGACGGCGTAGTGCAGACCTGGAACGTGACGGCGTAGTGCAGACCTGGAACGTGACGGCGTAGTGCAGACTTGGAACGTGACGGCGTAGTGCAGACCTGGAATGTGACGGCGCAGTGCAGACCTGGAACGTGACGGCGTAGTGCAGACCTGGAACGTGGCGGCGTAGTGCAGACCTGGAATGTGACGGCGTAGTGCAGACCTGGAACGTGACGGCGTAGTGCAGACCTGGAACGTGGCGGCGTAGTGCAGACCTGGAATGTGACGGCGTAGTGCAGACCTGGAACGTGATGGCGTAGTGCAGACCTGGAACGTGACGGCGTAGTGCAGACCTGGAATGTGACGGTGTAGTGCAGACCTGGAATGTGGCGGCGTAGTGCAGACCTGGAATGTGGCGGCGTAGTGCAGACCTGGAATGTGACGGCGTAGTGCAGACCTGGAACTTGACGGCGTAGTGCAGACCTGGAATGTGGCGGCGTAGTGCAGACCTGGAATGTGACGGCGTAGTGCAGACCTGGAACTTGACGGCGTAGTGCAGACCTGGAACGTGACGGCGTAGTGCAGACCTGGAACGTGACGGCGTAGTGCAGACCTGGAACGTGACGGCGTAGTGCAGACCTGGAACGTGACGGCGTAGTGCAGACCTGGAACGTGACGGCGTAGTGCACACCTGGAATGTGGCGGCGTAGTGCACACCTGGAATGTGACGGCGTAGTGCACACCTGGAATGTGACGGCGTAGTGCACACCTGGAATGTGGCGGCGTAGTGCAGACCTGGAATGTGACGGCGTAGTGCAGACCTGGAATGTGACGGCGTAGTGAAGACCTGGAACGTGACGGCGTAGTGCAGACCTGGAATGTGACGGCGTAGTGCAGACCTGGAATGTGACGGCGTAGTGCAGACCTGGAATGTGGCGGCGTAGTGCAGACCTGGAACGTGACGGCGTAGTGCAGACCTGGAATGTGACGGCGTAGTGCAGACCTGGAACGTGGCGGCGTAGTGCAGACCTGGAATGTGGCGGCGTAGTGCAGACCTGGAATGTGACGGCGTAGTGCAGACCTGGAATGTGGCGGCGTAGTGCAGACCTGGAATGTGACGGCGTAGTGCAGACCTGGAACGTGACGGCGTAGTGCAGACCTGGAACGTGGCGGCGTAGTGCAGACCTGGAACGTGACGGCGTAGTGCAGACCTGGAACGTGACGGCGTAGTGCACACCTGGAATGTGGCGGCGTAGTGCAGACCTGGAATGTGACGGCGTAGTGCACACCTGGAATGTGACAGCGTAGTGCACACCTGGAATGTGGCGGCGTAGTGCAGACCTGGAATGTGACAGCGTAGTGCACACCTGGAATGTGGCGGCGTAGTGCAGACCTGGAATGTGACGGCGTAGTGCAGACCTGGAATGTGACGGCGTAGTGCAGACCTGGAATGTGACGGCGTAGTGCAGACCTGGAACGTGGCGGCGTAGTGCAGACCTGGAATGTGGCGGCGTAGTGCAGACCTGGAATGTGACGGCGTAGTGCAGACCTGGAATGTGGCGGCGTAGTGCACACCTGGAATGTGGCGGCGTAGTGCAGACCTGGAATGTGGCGGCGTAGTGCAGACCTGGAACGTGGCGGCGTAGTGCAGACCTGGAACGTGACGGCGTAGTGCAGACCTGGAATGTGGCGGCGTAGTGCACACCTGGAATGTGACGGCGTAGTGCAGACCTGGAATGTGACGGCGTAGTGCAGACCTGGAATGTGGCGGCGTAGTGCAGACCTGGAACGTGGCGGCGTAGTGCAGACCTGGAACGTGACGGCGTAGTGCAGACCTGGAATGTGATGGCGTAGTGCAGACCTGGAATGTGGCGGCGTAGTGCAGACCTGGAACGTGACGGCGTAGTGCAGACCTGGAACGTGACGGCGTAGTGCAGACCTGGAATGTGGCGGCGTAGTGCAGACCTGGAAAGTGGCGGCGTAGTGCAGACCTGGAACGTGACGGCGTAGTGCAGACCTGGAATGTGACGGCGTAGTGCAGACCTGGAACGTGATGGCGTAGTGCAGACCTGGAATGTGACGGCGTAGTGCAGACCTGGAACGTGGCGGCGTAGTGCAGACCTGGAATGTGACGGCGTAGTGCAGACCTGGAATGTGACGGCGTAGTGCAGACCTGGAATGTGGCGGCGTAGTGCAGACCTGGAATGTGGCGGCGTAGTGCAGACCTGGAATGTGACGGCGTAGTGCAGACCTGGAACGTGGCGGCGTAGTGCAGACCTGGAATGTGACGGCGTAGTGCAGACCTGGAATGTGGCGGCGTAGTGCAGACCTGGAATGTGGCGGCGTAGTGCAGACCTGGAATGTGGCGGCGTAGTGCAGACCTGGAATGTGACGGCGTAGTGCAGACCTGGAATGTGACGGTGTAGTGCAGACCTGGAATGTGACGGCGTAGTGCACACCTGGAATGTGGCGGCGTAGTGCAGACCTGGAATGTGATGGCGTAGTGCAGACCTGGAATGTGACGGCGTAGTGCACACCTGGAATGTGGCGGCGTAGTGCAGACCTGGAATGTGACGGCGTAGTGCAGATCTGGAATGTGGCGGCGTAGTGCAGACCTGGAATGTGGCGGCGTAGTGCAGACCTGGAATGTGGCGGCGTAGTGCACACCTGGAATGTGGCGGCGTAGTGCAGACCTGGAATGTGACGGCGTAGTGCACACCTGGAACGTGGCGGCGTAGTGCAGACCTGGAATGTGACGGTGTAGTGCAGACCTGGAATGTGACGGCGTAGTGCACACCTGGAATGTGGCGGCGTAGTGCAGACCTGGAATGTGACGGCGTAGTGCACACCTGGAATGTGGCGGCGTAGTGCAGACCTGGAATGTGACGGCGTAGTGCAGACCTGGAATGTGGCGGCGTAGTGCAGACCTGGAACGTGGCGGCGTAGTGCAGACCTGGAATGTGGCGGCGTAGTGCAGACCTGGAATGTGGCGGCGTAGTGCAGACCTGGAATGTGACGGCGTAGTGCAGACCTGGAATGTGGCGGCGTAGTGCAGACCTGGAATGTGGCGGCGTAGTGCAGACCTGGAACGTGGCGGCGTAGTGCAGACCTTGAACGTGGCGGCGTAGTGCAGACCTGGAATGTGACGGCGTAGTGCACACCTGGAATGTGGCGGCGTAGTGCAGACCTGGAATGTGGCGGCGTAGTGCAGACCTGGAACGTGGCGGCGTAGTGCAGACCTTGAACGTGACGGCGTAGTGCAGACCTGGAACGTGACGGCGTAGTGCAGACCTGGAACGTGATGGCGTAGTGCAGACCTGGAATGTGACGGCGTAGTGCAGACCTGGAATGTGGCGGCGTAGTGCACACCTGGAATGTGACGGCGTAGCGCAGACCTGGAACGTGACGGCGTAGCGCAGACCTGGAACGTGACGGCGTAGTGCAGACCTGGAATGTGACGGCGTAGTGCAGACCTGGAATGTGGCGGCGTAGTGCACACCTGGAATGTGACGGCGTAGTGCAGACCTGGAATGTGACGGCGTAGTGCAGACCTGGAATGTGACGGCGTAGTGCAGACCTGGAACGTGACGGCGTAGTGCAGACCTGGAACGTGACGGCGTAGTGCAGACCTGGAATGTGACGGCGTAGTGCAGACCTGGAACGTGACAGCGTAGTGCAGACCTGGAATGTGGCGGCGTAGTGCAGACCTGGAATGTGACGGCGTAGTGCACACCTGGAATGTGACGGCGTAGTGCAGACCTGGAACGTGACGGCGTAGTGCAGACCTGGAACGTGGCGGCGTAGCGCAGACCTGGAACGTGACGGCGTAGTGCACACCTGGAATGTGACGGCGTAGCGCACACCTGGAATGTGACGGCGTAGTGCAGACCTGGAATGTGACGGCGTAGTGCAGACCTGGAACGTGACGGCGTAGTGCAGACCTGGAACGTGACGGCGTAGTGCACACCTGGAATGTGACGGCGTAGTGCAGACCTGGAATGTGACGGCGTAGTGCACACCTGGAATGTGGCGGCGTAGTGCAGACCTGGAACGTGACGGCGTAGTGCAGACCTGGAATGTGACGGCGTAGTACAGACCTGGAACGTGACGGCGTAGTGCAGACCTGGAATGTGACGGCGTAGTACAGACCTGGAACGTGACGGCGTAGTGCACACCTGGAATGTGATGGCGTAGTGCAGACCTGGAACGTGACGGCGTAGTGCACACCTGGAATGTGGCGGCGTAGTGCAGACCTGGAACGTGACGGCGTAGTGCAGACCTGGAATGTGACGGCGTAGTACAGACCTGGAACGTGACGGCGTAGTGCAGACCTGGAACGTGACGGCGTAGTACAGACCTGGAACGTGACGGCGTAGTACAGACCTGGAATGTGACGGCGTAGTGCAGACCTGGAATGTGACGGCGTAGTGCAGACCTGGAATGTGGCGGCGTAGTGCAGACCTGGAATGTGGCAGCGTAGTGCAGACCTGGAACGTGACGGTGTAGTGCAGACCTGGAATGTGGCAGCGTAGTGCAGACCTGGAACGTGACGGCGTAGTGCAGACCTGGAATGTGACGGCGTAGTGCAGACCTGGAATGTGACGGCGTAGTGCAGACCTGGAATGTGGCGGCGTAGTGCAGACCTGGAATGTGGCGGCGTAGTGCAGACCTGGAATGTGGCAGCGTAGTGCAGACCTGGAACGTGACGACGTAGTGCAGACCTGGAATGTGACGGCGTAGTGCAGACCTGGAATGTGACGGCGTAGTGCAGACCTGGAACGTGATGGCGTAGTGCAGACCTGGAACGTGACGGCGTAGTGCAGACCTGGAATGTGACGGCGTAGTGCAGACCTGGAATGTGACGGCGTAGTGCAGACCTGGAATGTGGCGGTGTAGTGCAGACCTGGAACGTGACGGTGTAGTGCAGACCTGGAACGTGACGGCGTAGTGCAGACCTGGAATGTGACGGCGTAGTGCAGACCTGGAATGTGACGGCGTAGTGCAGACCTGGAATGTGACGGCGTAGTGCACACCTGGAATGTGACGGCGTAGTGCAGACCTGGAACGTGATGGCGTAGCGCAGACCTGGAACGTGACGGCGTAGTGCACACCTGGAATGTGGCGGCGTAGTGCACACCTGGAATGTGGCGGCGTAGTGCAGACCTGGAATGTGACGGCGTAGTGCAGACCTGGAATGTGACGGCGTAGTGCAGACCTGGAATGTGGCGGCGTAGTGCAGACCTGGAATGTGGCGGCGTAGTGCAGAACTGGAATGTGACGGCGTAGTGCAGACCTGGAACGTGGCAGCGTAGTGCACACCTGGAATGTGACGGCGTAGTGCAGACCTGGAACGTGACGGCGTAGTGCAGACCTGGAATGTGACGGCGTAGTGCAGACCTGGAACGTGACGGCGTAGTGCAGACCTGGAATGTGACGGCGTAGCGCACACCTGGAATGTGACGGCGTAGTGCACACCTGGAATGTGGCGGCGTAGTGCAGACCTGGAATGTGGCGGCGTAGTGCACACCTGGAATGTGGCGGCGTAGTGCAGACCTGGAATGTGGCGGCGTAGTGCAGACCTGGAATGTGACGGCGTAGTGCAGACCTGGAATGTGACGGCGTAGTGCAGACCTGGAATGTGGCGGCGTAGTGCAGACCTGGAATGTGGCGGCGTAGTGCAGACCTGGAATGTGGCGGCGTAGTGCACACCTGGAATGTGGCGGCGTAGTGCAGACCTGGAATGTGACGGCGTAGTGCAGACCTGGAATGTGACGGCGTAGTGCAGACCTGGAATGTGACGGCGTAGTGCAGACCTGGAATGTGACGGCGTAGTGCAGACCTGGAACGTGATGGCGTAGTGCAGACCTGGAATGTGGCGGCGTAGTGCAGACCTGGAATGTGACGGCGTAGTGCAGACCTGGAATGTGGCGGCGTAGTGCAGACCTGGAATGTGACGGCGTAGTGCAGACCTGGAATGTGACGGCGTAGTGCAGACCTGGAATGTGGCGGCGTAGTGCACACCTGGAATGTGACGGCGTAGTGCACACCTGGAATGTGGCGGCGTAGTGCACACCTGGAATGTGACGGCGTAGTGCAGACCTGGAATGTGGCGGCGTAGTGCACACCTGGAATGTGACGGCGTAGTGCACACCTGGAATGTGGCGGCGTAGTGCAGACCTGGAATGTGGCGGCGTAGTGCAGACCTGGAATGTGACGGCGTAGTGCAGACCTGGAACGTGATGGCGTAGTGCAGACCTGGAATGTGACGGCGTAGTGCAGACCTGGAATGTGGCGGCGTAGTGCAGACCTGGAACGTGACGGCGTAGTGCAGACCTGGAATGTGACGGCGTAGTGCAGACCTGGAACGTGACGGCGTAGTGCAGACCTGGAATGTGACGGCGTAGTGCAGACCTGGAATGTGATGGCGTAGTGCAGACCTGGAATGTGGCGGCGTAGTGCAGACCTGGAATGTGGCGGCGTAGTGCAGACCTGGAATGTGGCGGCGTAGTGCAGACCTGGAACGTGACGGCGTAGTGCAGACCTGGAATGTGACGGCGTAGTGCAGACCTGGAATGTGACGGCGTAGTGCAGACCTGGAATGTGACGGCGTAGTGCACACCTGGAATGTGGCGGCGTAGTGCACACCTGGAATGTGACGGCGTAGTGCAGACCTGGAATGTGACGGCGTAGTGCAGACCTGGAACGTGACGGCGTAGTGCAGACCTGGAATGTGACGGCGTAGTGCAGACCTGGAACGTGACGGCGTAGTGCAGACCTGGAATGTGACGGCGTAGTGCAGACCTGGAATGTGACGGCGTAGTGCACACCTGGAATGTGGCGGCGTAGTGCACACCTGGAATGTGACGGCGTAGTGCAGACCTGGAATGTGACGGCGTAGTGCAGACCTGGAACGTGACGGCGTAGTGCAGACCTGGAATGTGACGGCGTAGTGCAGACCTGGAACGTGACGGCGTAGTGCAGACCTGGAATGTGACGGCGTAGTGCAGACCTGGAATGTGATGGCGTAGTGCAGACCTGGAATGTGACGGCGTAGTGCAGACCTGGAATGTGACGGCGTAGTGCAGACCTGGAATGTGGCGGCGTAGTGCAGACCTGGAATGTGACGGCGTAGTGCAGACCTGGAATGTGACGGCGTAGTGCAGACCTGGAAAGTGACGGCGTAGTGCAGACCTGGAATGTGGCGGCGTAGTGCAGACCTGGAACGTGACGGCGTAGTGCACACCTGGAATGTGGCGGCGTAGTGCAGACCTGGAATGTGGCGGCGTAGTGCAGACCTGGAATGTGGCAGCGTAGTGCAGACCTGGAATGTGACGGCGTAGTGCAGACCTGGAATGTGACGGCGTAGTGCAGACTTGGAACGTGACGGCGTAGTGCAGACCTGGAATGTGACGGTGTAGTGCAGACCTGGAATGTGACGGCGTAGTGCAGACCTGGAACGTGACGGCGTAGTGCAGACCTGGAATGTGGCGGCGTAGTGCAGACCTGGAATGTGGCGGCGTAGTGCAGACCTGGAATGTGGCGGCGTAGTGCAGACCTGGAACGTGGCGGCGTAGTGCAGACCTGGAATGTGGCGGCGTAGTGCAGACCTGGAATGTGACGGCGTAGTGCAGACCTGGAATGTGGCGGCGTAGTGCAGACCTGGAATGTGGCGGCGTAGTGCAGACCTGGAATGTGACGGCGTAGTGCACACCTGGAATGTGACGGCGTAGTGCAGACCTGGAATGTGACGGCGTAGTGCAGACCGCTATCACGGAAGCAGAAGATCAGAGAAAAGACCTTTTGCTGGAGACCGCATCACAGCGCTCCAGCGCATCAAGCCATTCATCAAGGTCAGCAAAATTAGTGCGATCTAACGCATCTAGCGCAAGCACAAGCGCTACCAAGGCGCGAGCTATTGCAGAGGCTGCTCACACAAGGGCCCCATATACGCTCAGAAAGAGGCTGCCATGAGACTAGAAAGGGACGCATAGAAGAGGAGCAGAGACACGATCGCTGCTACTGCAGCCACCACTGCCGCTGCAACCACTGACAAAGCCACTGCCACCGCTGCTGAAGCCAACACTGTCGCTGCTATCGCCGCAGCAGCCGCTGCGCGTAAGAAGATCAAGTTGGACGTGAAAATAGAGGCCCTAAATAAAGAGAGGGAAGCCGCCGCGTAAGCCAAAGTCTAAGGCTGCGCTTATAGTGCCGTTGCCGGAGACGGCGACGCAACGCTTACGTCACTGTCAAAATAAGTTTGAAGGGACTTTCAGCGATCGCGCCATCGCGCCACTGCCCCGTGCCAACTACAGTATAAGCGCATGTGACGGTGCGACGGCTTGGTTGCGATCGCTGGAAGTCACTTCAATTTGATTTTTACAGTGACCGAAGCGTGACGTATTAGATTAATCAAGTTAGGAGATCTTACCCATCCAATTGCCCAACATTTCACTAATTGTAAATTTGGAAGTGTTAATAAACTTAGATATAGAGGAATAGAACATGTCCCAAAACCGAATAGAGGAGGTAATAGAATGGAATTATTGGACAAAAAGGGAACTTTACTGGATATTCACCTTAAATACCAGAATACCAAATGGTTTAAACTCGGATTGGGATCTGAGCCCATTTTTGCATTAAACTGACTGAATATCGGATAAATTGAATAGAGGTGACATATTTCTTGTTCTGAATACAAAGGGGGCTATGCACTAAGCAGTGATAAGTCGTTTTAAGAGCGCAAAGTGCTTTTAGAACGTGAATTCCGCCGAGCGCTATGCACTAAGCCGCGCAAACGGGCACTTTGCGCTCTAAAACGGGCTTTTTCTTGGAATTTTTTCAAAGTCCAACTTTTATCGTACGATCAGCTGTTTGCGCTGAATCCTGCCCTTCTGCGGGATTCACTAAGCAATGCAAACTGATCGTATGTTAAAGTTGCGCTGAATAAAGCTCACCAGCTGAAGGCAGGTGATAGAAGAAGCTGGACTTAGAAAAAAATTCTTTGTTTACCTTTTTGCAGGCGCAAAACCAATACAACAGGCCGGCGGGTGGCCGGCAGGGGTCCCCGAGGGAGATCGGGGGTCGCAAGGGTGTCCCCGGCTGACCCCGCAGCCGTCCCGGGGTCCCCGCGGCCATCCCGGGGTCCCTGCGGGCCTGCGGTACCAATGTTGTGCCAACAAAAATACTAAACAATATTTCACCCCCCTAACACCCCCCCAACACATACAGTACATTAATGTGCAAAATTACTATTATCCAAATATGGATAATAATGCTTTTGCCCATTAAATATACATTAATACAATAAATACATTAAATACATGTTGTACTCACCCTTGTCCAGCACCCACGATGAAGGCCAGCCACATCTTCCTCCTCATCCATACACTGGGGTGCCAAATTAATGTCCCCTAACCCCTTAATGACCTTAGCGGTTATTAACCGCTACAGTCATTAAGGGGTTAAGCCACCCTGACCCGATACCCACCCTTCACCCATTTATTTGTACAGTGGCTTCATCATGTGTATGTATATATATATATATATATATATATATATATATATATATATATATATATATATATATTATAATATATAGACAATATATTCTAATATATATATTCTAATATATATATATATATATATATATACAGTGTTCGACAATTGTATACATTTACTCGCCCGGGGCGGGTGGATTTAACCCCCGGGCGAGTAAATATTGGCACAAGCAGCACACGTGTATTTTTTAAATATCCCGCGCTCGCGCTGAGTTTTTCCCGCGCTCGCGCTGGAGAAAAAAAAAAAGCCAGCTCTCTGATCACTGCCTTCGCTCCTCCCCCGCCTCTCAGCAACTTCCCCTCCTCAGCTCTTCCACTCCTCCCCCTTCCGCCAGCCAGCCCCTTCCACGCCTGTCTGCCTCAGGCCCCTGCAGGGCCATCCGCCCCCCCCCTCCCTCCCATCGGGCCATCCGCCCCCCCTCGCATCGGCCCATCCACCACCCCCTCCCATCAGGCCATCCAACACCCCCTCCCATCGGGCCATCCACCCCCCCCCCCCCCCCTCCTCACCCCAATCTCTCCCGGCCTCCGTGCCCCCCCCCCCCCTCACCCCACGCGTGCCTCTCCCTGCTCTAAGCAGGGGAAATCCCCTCACCGGAGCCTCTCCCTGCTCTAAGCAGGGGAAATCCCCTCACCGGAGCCTCTCCCTGCTCTAAGCAGCCTCTGCCTGCTCTAAGCAGCCTCTGCCAGCTCTAAGCAGGGGAAATCCCCTCACCGGAGCCTCTCCCTGCTCTAAGCAGGGGAAATCCCCTCACCGGAGCCTCACCCTGCTCGGTCTAAGCAGGATACTGCGGTGTCGGCGTCCCCCTCTGGAGGGGGCGCGGCCCCTTGCAGAGGCCCTCCTGCCGTGCGGAGGCCCCCGCTGCCATGTGCGACCCCCTGCCTTGCGGGTGAGTGTTTGTGTGTGTGAGTGACAGACTGTGTGTGTGTGTGAGTTTGTCTGAGTGAGAGTGGGTGTCTGTGTCTGTGAGTGTGTCACCCTCTCTCCCTCTCCCTGTGTCACCCTCTCCCTGTGTCACCCTCTCCCTCTCCCTGTGTCACCCTCTCCCTCTCCCTGTGTCACCCTCTCCCTGTCTCCCTCTCCCTGTGTCACCCTCTCTCTCCCTCCCTCTCCCTGTGTCACCCTCTCCCTCTCCATGTGTCACCCTCTCCATGTGTCACCCTCTCCATGTGTCACCCTCTCCCTGTGTCACCCTCTCCCTGTGTCACCCTCTCCCTGTGTCACCCTCTCCGTGTCACCCTCCCTCTCCGTATCACCCTCCCTCTCCCTGTGTCACCCTCTCCCTGTGTCACCCTCTCCCTCCCTCCCTGTGTCACCCTCCCTCTCCCTGTGTCACCCTCTCCCTCTCCCTGTGTCACCCTCTCCCTGTGTCACCCTCTCTCTCCCTCTCCCTGTGTCACCCTCTCCCTGTGTCACCCTCTCCTTGTGTCACCCTCTCCCTGTCTCTGTGTCACCCTCTCCCTCTCTGTGTCACCCTCCCTGTCCCTGTCACCCTCCCTCTCCCTGTGTCACCCTCCCTCTCCCTGTGTCACCCTCCCTCTCCCTGTGTCACCCTGCCTCTCCCTGTGTCACCCTCCCTCTCCCTGTGTCACCCTCCCTCTCCCTGTGTCACCCTCCCTCTCCCTCTCCCTGTGTCACCCTCTCCCTGTGTCACCCTCTCTGTGTCACCCTCCCTCTCCCTGTGTCACCCTCCCTCTCCCTGTGTCAACCTCTCCCTCCCTCCCTGTGTCTCCCTCTCTCCCTCTGTCACCCTCTCCCTGTGTCACCCTCTCTCCCTCTCCCTGTGTCACCCTCTCTCCCTCTCCCTGTGTCACCCTCTCTCCCTGTCCCTGTGTCACCCTCTCCCTGTCCCTGTGTCACCCTCTCCCTGTCCCTGTGTCACCCTCTCCCTGTCCCTGTGTCACCCTCTCCCTGTGTCACCCTCCCTCTCCCTGTCACCCTCCCTCTCCCTGTGTCACCCTCTCCCTGTCCCTGTGTCACCCTCTCCCTGTGTCACCCTCCCTCTCCCTGTGTCACCCACCCTCTCCCTGTGTCGCCCTCTCCCTCTCTCTGTTACCCTCTCTCTGTCACCCTCTCCCTCTCTCTGTCACCCTCTCCCTCTCTCTGTCACCCTCTCCCTCTCTCTGTCACCCTCTCCCTCTCTCTGTCACCCTCTCCCTCTCTCTGTCACCCTCTCCCTCTCTCTGTCTCCCTCTCTCTGTCGCACTCTCTCTTTGTCTCTCATTCTCTCACTGTGTGTGTCTCTCATTCTCTCTCTTTCTCTGTGTGTCTCTTTCCCTGTGTGTCTCTCTTTCTCTCTGTGTGGGTGTGCCGCTCGCTGTGTGTGTGTGGGTGTCTGTCTGTCTGTCTCTCTCTGTCTCTCTCTGTGAAGCGCCGACGTCTAGACACTGGTTAAGGGGTTCAGAAAACTAGTCATTCACATCTGGCTTTTATTTCTAGATCCGACATTGACACACACACACACACGACTAATTGTAGTATAATGTAATACAATAAATACATTTATGTCAAAAACGAATGTTGTTCTGACTAGGAATTTATTAAATGTATTTTATTTATATATTTTATTTTAAAGCGGGGTTGGGGGCGGGACTAGGGGCGGAGTTGGGGGTGGGACTAGGGGCAGAGTTGGGGGCGGGACTAGGTGGCGAGTAGATTTTTTGGTTGGGCGAGTAGATTTTTGGGTGATTTGTCGAACACTGTATATATATATATATATATATATATATATATATATATATTGGAATATATATATATACTGTATATGCATGATTAACCAATATACCTCAAATGGTACGGTAGCCAATCAGAGCGTGGGAAATACATCCCAACTCTGATTGGCTCAAGTACCATGTGACAGGCTTTCAAGAACGTCACATCCGTTCTCCCCAAAGCCTCTGTCACATGGTCTACTTGAGCCAATCAGAGTTGGGATGGAGTTCCCACGCTCTGATTGGCTACCGTACCATGTTAGGCCGGCCATCTTTCAGTTCATGACGTCATCTTAAAGGCAATTGAAGCACAGCCAATTCTGATTGGCTTTGCTTTCATTGCCTTTAAATGACGTCATCATTTTATTTTTTGTTGGCCAAAACACATGGTTTTCACGGCCCAATCAGGGCCATGAGAACCATATGACGAAAATGTGACGTCATAGGCCTTTAAAAGCCTATGTCATCTCATTTTCAGGCTTGACGCTAAGGAGGAAGGACCTCCTATGAAGAAAGAAGACCAGGGCGTGGCGGATGAAGATAAGAAGACCCCGGAAGAAGAAAGAAGACCCCAGAAGAAGACAGAAGACCCCAGAAGAAGACGGAGAAGACCCCACGATGGATTACAAATAGAATAAAGAATATAAAGACACTTGTGGATTGTAATGGATTTTTTATTTTATGGTTACCTGGTTCCTGTTGTTGGATTAGCTGCTCCAGAGTTTCTGGTTCCCCTTGATTGCTGTGACTGGTTCATCTAATGGTAAGTAAAAAAATAAAAAATGTATTTTAAATTTATTTTACAGATTTTTTTGGACTTTTTTCCCTGACGTCCATTATTTTTTATGTCCATTTATTTCTCCTGAATGTATGTATGTCACTATGGGTATACATACGTACAGGACAAATCAGTGGTTGTATTGTATGTTCATTTTTAATGTGAATAAATTGTTTTTAATGCTCTTTTATTGCACCTGTATTTATGTCTATAAACTATAGATGGACATACATACAGGTATAATAAAAACGTGTTGGCTTGCCTTGCTTGGATGTTTTTTTGAATGGTAATTTGCTGCTTTGTGTAAAAAAATGTGTTGCTAATGTACATTTAATGTTTGCAAATGTTTAGTTAAAGGCTGGTTTCTATAGATTATTTTATTGGTTTATTTTTGGCATATAGATGTTGTTTGATGGTTACTTTGTCATAGATTAATTTACACAATGGTTTGATTGTAGGATTTGAAGTGTGTAATTGAATTGGATTGTAATTGATTGGTGATTGGATTAATTGATGGTAACTTAATTGTGTTGATGCTTTGTTTTTCTTTAATGATTGTATCTGTATCTTGTTTGGATTAGTGTCTTTGATTTGGAACATTGTTTGACATAGTATATATGATGCAAAGATTATTTGTATCGTGTACACATTGTCAAATTGAGTGTTTGTATTTTGATTTATTAGATATTGATTGAGCTTGGTGATGTTTGATATTGGGAGAGATTTGTATTTGGCCATGTACTGTATTTATTTGTATATTCGTTAATCATGCATATACAGTATATATATATATATATATATATATATATATATATATATATATGTAGAGGTATCAGTACCGTGTTAGCAGAGCTTCAATAATCAAAAAATAAATAGATGATACCGTTCTGTGGCTAACGAAATGCTTTTATTTGTGCGAGCTTTCGAGATACACTGATCTCTTCTTCCGGCGATGTTACAAGGAATGAAGCAAGGATAACTTAAAAACAGTGCCTCTTGGAATGTTATCTGTGCTTGTCCTTCCCCCGGTGTGGATGTGTTTTATGGCTAGAGGTGTCAAAGGGTAACTGAAAGCAAGTGAAGAAAGAGTGTGTATGTGTATCAGTGTGAATAAAAATGAATGGAGAGCCCACAGTATAAACAGTGCTCTACACAAGGTGTGTGTGGAGTGAGAGGGATATAAATGGTGTGGGTGGGTGTGGAAATGTGAGAGTTTGTAGCACAACTAAAAGTGTGTGTGGATACTATGTGGTCCCTATTGGTGTATATGGATGGAAAAATAAGGAGTATAAGTATGTGTGAGAGACAGCTGTGTGTGCATACATATAGCACAGTATGTACAGACATGGCCTTTAGCGCTCATGGGAAGAGAGTTCGCTAGTGTCAGTAATGACTCATAAAATTTCGATCTCTGTTTAGGCCACTGCTAAGTGTCCCGAACAGTTGCATAAATTTGTATTCATGCAACCGTCTCTCTTTCGGGGTTTTAAGATTACCTTTGAGTATGGCAACCCTCAGATCGTTCATCTTATGGCCAGAGTCAGAGAAATGTTCGCCAACAGGACTGTCTCTTGTTCCGCGTGTGATGCTGTGGCGATGCAGGTTCATTCTCTTGTTTAGCCCCTGTCCTGTCTCACCTATGTAGTAGCAGCCCCCTGGGCATTTCATGCACATGATGAGGTACACGACATTGCTGGAGGTGCATAAAAAGAAACATAAAAAGAAAAAGCCAGCCGTCTAAAGGAAATTGCTCGTGGGTCTCCTGGAGCGCAGCTAACTTGCTCCGCGTCCGGATATAGTGCTGCCTCCTCTCAGATCCACTCCTTGACGGTGGCTGTGCTGGGTCAAAATTGCCTTCTTTTCAGGTTTGTGAGCTACGGAGCCTGAGGAAGACCAAAAGTCGAAACGCGTTGCTCTCACCACTAGGCAATTTTTTATGCACCTTTTTCATTGTTTTTATATATGTTTTTCAATAAATTTTGCTGTAGTCCACGAAAATCGTGACAGTGTTCAATTCCACATCTACACCAAGGAGGGGTCATCTACCTACACTGGCCCACTTGGAGATTAACACTATCAGTATCACAAAGAAGTTAAAGATACCCTGATGTGCATTTACTCACACAAGGCCGTGTGAGTATCATTTTTATTTCTATTTTTATTTTTATAGATCTATACATATCAGATCATTATCACCCTCATAGGGCACCAGACTTAAAGACACCAACAGAAAAAAAAGATACCTTCCCCTAGGATTGCACTCACACTTGCCCGTGTGAGTGCCTGCAGCATTTTTGCTGCTTTTACGTATCTGCTTGGGCTTTTCTAGTGGGTTATCACAAAATTATGTTGATGTTTCCCCACTAACAATTGTTTTCCAATTTGTTCACACCGAGGGGGATTACCACACTGAAAGTTGAAGACCACCAGAGAAAACCAGGAAGAAGCTCACAAACCTGAAAAGAAGAAAAGGAGACTTTCAAGATAAAGATACCTTGATGTGTATTTACTCACACAAGGCCGTGTGAGTATTATTTGATTTATATATATCACTAAATACTGGACCCTTATTACACCTATAGATCACTACGTGTAAAGACCAGATTTGGATAAAAAGATACCTTCCCCTAGGATTGTACTCACACTAGCCCGTGTGAGTGCTGGCAGTAATTACTGCCTTTATATATATATATATATATATGCATTTAGAGCTAAAAAATTGGACTTGATCAGTACTGTCTGTATTCCCCTCTAAACCACTGTTTTTCAATCTGTTCACTCCGAGGGAGACATCCACATTGTAAGCCGAGGACTATTGAAGATATCCAGAAAGAAAACCAAGTCCTGAAAAGAAGAAGGCAACCGACCAAGAGAACACTAAGACAAGTAAACCTTGCTGTGAGAGCATTTACACAAGGCCGTGTAAGTGATTTAATATATCTTTCAAGCACACCTACAAATATCTATTTAGATACTCTAGATACCCCAAATTCTTCAACCTGTGCTCCCCCTTTTTTCTCTCTATATCCGAGTGGTATGGTAGCCCAGAGGTAATCGAAGATGTACTCTTCAAGAGAGTACACAATTTCCCCAGAATCTCGGTCAAAGACTATTCGAAGTTACGAGAGCTCAGAAATCTGCTGCAGGAATTGGAGTCTTCAAGAGCAGGTCAATCTCTATCAGGTCTCAACGTCTTAGACTCCGCTTATAGAGTGAAACCCATCTTGGAGAAGCTACCTTAGAACCTCCAAGAAAGATGGTCTTCGCAAAGGTTCATAATACAAAAGGGAGAAGCGAGTCACTTTCCCCACCTTCTCATTCTTCTTGAGCTTTATTCGCGAAGCAGCCAAAACAAAAAAATTACCCCAGTTTCATCTTAGGTATACCAACTGCACCCAGTGCAAGCAACCTAAAGAATGAAGGACCAGTGACAAGATACGGTAGCCCCTGAACGCCTATCTCGGTCCACAGGACAGACATGTCTTCTAAAACATCTACACATCCCAATCATTCTACCGCTCCAATCAGGGAGGCAGGGGGCTGAAACAAGGAATGCCCCATACACAAGAAACCACACCCACTTAAGAGGTGTTTTGTTGCAGTATACCCCAAGGGACAACCTGAAAGGGCTATTAGGATGTACGCAATCATCGATGATCAAAACAACAGATCATTAGTGATGTCAGAGTTTAGCTTGTTCAACACACAAGATAATGCCTCACCCTACACACTCAGAACATGTGCAGGAATGACTGAGACAACAGAGAGAAGAGTAAATGGCTATACCATACATTTTGTGGATGGCAGAGTAAAGATATCTCTCCGTACACTCATAGAGTGCAATCACATGGTGGCAAACAAGAACGAGATTCCCACACCAGTCGTGGTACGTCATCACCCATCTAGGGGAATGGCTGACCGCATCCCGCCGATAGAACAAGACACCAAGATTTTGCTACTGCTTGGCAGGGACATCCTAAGAGTTCACTAAATCCGCAAACAGTGCAACGGACCCCACAACGCCTCATTTGCCCAAAGTCTTGACCTAGGATGAGTGATAGTGGGCAATGTATGCATTGGCAAAGGGTACAAAAAAAACTACGTTGATCCCCGCAGAACAAATATAATGGACCGTGGACACACATCCCTCTTCAAACCATGTCTTGGCCATATCCAAGTGACAGGAAGGCCTAGCAAGGAAGAGAAACAAGGTCATACCCCTGAGAACCACAAAAACATCATCATATCAGGGGAATCTAACAATGGCCAAGGATGTTCAGTAGTCCAGATGACAAAAGACGATGAGCCAACTTCACCAAAGGAAGAGAACGATCTCCTGAAGGTGATTGACAAACAGATCATCCAAGATAAGACAAAGAATCGGACAACTCCGCATCCATTTCATCCACCCAGTGGACATCTCCTAACCAAAGGAAAGGGAGGTTAGAAATCAACACAGACAGATCAGTGGGTTAGTGTCTACAGCTACAGATCAGAACCCTGCGGACCACACTACTGGGTTAGAGTCTACAGCTCACCCTCAGAGCACATCATTGCTTACAGAACCAGAGTCTCTGATGCAATCGGATGAGATCCCATTGGTTCCAGCAGATAGAAGTCAACCAACAATCCCGGAAACAGCTACAGAGATCCACCTTCCAGTCTGTGCTGTGGTCACAAACTTGACACCTGAAGATACGCTAGGACTTCATCGTTCCTCTAAATGGACAATGCTCCAGTGAGCATTCGCACAGTTAAGGCAGGCTACCTCTGCTCTCAACCACACAACTGGTGGTAGAATAGACGGCTGTCATGGTAAGCCTCCTTACAAAAGACTAAGTACTATCAGCACAGTGACCGAGGCAAAGATGGTCATCCCCAATTGCGTCCAAAGGGGGACACATACAGACAAGAACAACTGCGTCAATGAAAAAGGGAACCTCTCTAAAGGGAGTTCCTTCTGGAAGCAGAATCCTACAACCAACAAGGGCGACTCCACAAGAACAGGTGGTTGCCTTACCAATCCCCAAGTGTGCTGGGAACGCACGGTTGGAATTACCCAACCAAGCAGTCTTCACGACCCTGGAGGCAAGTCCAGCCCGACTTTCCCATGAGCCTTGACAACGCTCATGGACGCGATTCCAGTCTTTGTCGGATCCACAACCATTGCACCATTAGATTTTTGGGACTTGGGGTGCCACCACTTGGGTGTCCCTATTATCATTGATGAGCTCACCCATTTTATGGACTCTTGAGAAATAATGAGGAGCACCCAGCCATCTCGGATTGGTGCACCTACCTCGAAACCTGGGGCGCCAAAAGACTTTGGAGCCTAATGGTACCGACCGTGCCACCTGTCATTCATACATGGACTGTTTCTATATTGTTATAATATTTATGTGTTCCACATGTTTATATTAATAATAGTGGTATCTACAGATACCAGACAGGGAGTGTCCTGGAACAGGATTGTGTTTTTTCCCTGTCTTCAGGCTGCCAGCACTCAGCCTTGCTGTTGCAACAATGTTGCTATCCCTTGTGGGTTTCTTGGCTTCAGCCAGTTGCCTTGGCAACCCCCCTGCCTTTTACCAGAATGGACTGCTCCCCCTCCCTTGCCAGGTGGTATTGTCCCAGTTAATTTCCCATCAGCCCAGACCAACATTCTGTCTTTAAGTACCAGCAGCCATCTTGAGCAGTCATCTCTCATATCCTGGTAAAGTTACTGATTTTTACCTATCCCTATATCCTGCATTTAGCCCACTTCCCTCATAGCTCCCCTTCCCCTCTATTGATCTCATGCCCCAGTGTTCCCTCAGTACTTCCCCCCCCCCTTTTTATTTGTATGTTGTTCCCCCAAATAAACCCTTCAGCAAGTAAGAACGTTCCCTTGCTTGGTATATGGGATTGATTTAACCTGCCTGTCCCTACGCATCTATCAGGGTGTGCTTGGGCCAGAACAAGGAACGTGAGATTGACGAGTCAGCAGCGCGTGACGTCACGTTCGCGCCAGATTTAACCCTTGAAGAAACACATTATGCGCGATACACATTGGTGCGTTATTTTACCTCTTTGGGGTCTTATATCATCCAATAAAGATATATATTTTTTTATATGTCAGCCCCCTCTGGATCCTTCATTTACCTTTTGGTAGTTCTCCGTTTTTCCACATTATTTCTGTACTGTATGAAAAGTAGTTGGTAGAAAATATCGTTCCCATGCAATACGCCTAAATAATATTATAGAAGAGCACATTGCATGTAAAATCTGAAAATTACATTTGTGTCTATTGTATATAAAATAGTTTGTTTTTGTCATTCAAATGTGCGGCAGTGACACTGTGCATTGCAAAGGAAATAAAATGCTTCTAAAAGCTGTTGGCCAATCTCATTTTAAAATGCGTGCTTCCAATTTCAGTCTGCGCTTTGAGGCGAAGAATATTGTTTGTAGTATTTTCCACTTTATGAAAAAAGAAGAAAAAAAAAAAAAAAACTATCAAGACAGCAATTCTGTGTCCTGGTTTACCCTGCAAAGTGAAGCAAGACTCTTTCCCTCTATGATATTCATGGTTTTGAAACGATGTTCCTCGGAGCTGTGTTTGGCACACAGCAACGTCAAAACAAACTCGCACATTACTAGCAGTGTAATATTGCACGGATATTGTGTCTTGCATAACAGTTGAATTAACAATGGTAGTATTACTCAATAACTCGAGCATATGTTTATGTTTTGTATTAGCACATTGGTTGTACAACATGTTCTGCGTGTTTAAATCCACATTGGTTGGTTCCAACAGTCTCAATTTGCATTTGGACCAAGGAAGCAAACTGGAAAGTTAATGAACAGAGGCTAACGTGGATAGGCTGGAAACCGGCAATGTGGTCATAGCAGGAAATGTTTACTCCTTCGGTCTCAGGGAGGAAGAAAGTATGCAGCGTTTTGGAGAACCAAAAAGGAACACAAACTTTAAAGAATGTGTCTGGCGTAGGAAAAACAATCAAATATCCCAACTCCCTTTATACGTGCAAAGCTTGATAATGAGAAAGTTCTGTGCATACACCTTCTTTATGTGGGGAATGAAAAGTAAGGGAATTCCTGTTTTAATCTAGTAAAACAAAACAATGTTTATATGACCTTTGGGACTTTAGTTATTTAAGGTAACACATGTAAAGCAAGAAGCCCAGTTTTCTTGCCAACGTATTCACTTCTGGATGAATATAACTACATAGGTATTTCTCTTCCATTGAGAAGAAACGGTCATTTGACTGAGAAATTGAGGGAGGTAGATTTAACAGATGAGCTGCTCAGCTGTGATCCCATTCTGATAAATGACCTCGATTGCCCTAATATGGTCTACTTTAGGGATAGCCAAATCCAGTCCTCAAGAGCCACCAAGAGGTCAGGTTTTCAGGATATCCCTCCATCAGCACAGCCTTCAACTGAGCCACTCATTGAGTCACCTGTGCTGAAGCAGGGATATCCTGAAAACATGACCTGTTGGTAGCTCATCAGGACTGGAGTTTGCCACCCCTGGTCTATTTCCTCAAAGTTGTCTCTTGGACACGGTTAGGCTATGTCCCCCCACGCTATGGCGTGCGCTGCTGGAACAAGAACCGCCCCTCAATGGGGCCGGGCCCACTAGCTGCCTTGGCACGCAAATTGCCGCCACGTTGCTGGACAGATTTTTCTGAAGACAAGAAAATTGTCTTCAGAACTGGTGACGGAGCGCTGGCCACGCCCCCCCCGGCCATTCAGCCAATGAGGGCGAACCAGCCGGGTGACATCATGGCTGCGCCCCCACCACGGCCCCCTCCCACTCCTCTATCGCAATCTCCTGCAGCTCAGCCACAGACCGGAGATCACGGCTCACACCGCCGCCAGCCTGCCAGGCGCGCGTGCAGCAGCCGACACTGAGGCCGTAGCCTTAACCAGTTTAGATGCTGATATAGATTTTTGTCATGGGGCATTTAGTATATAAGCCCTACTGCAAGAGAGGCAGGAAGCCCGGGCATAAGCCACCAGAATATACACACCCGGGTGTTATAAACTATTTGCAGGAATGTTGCGTAAATTAGGGTAGAGAATGCCAAATAGGAGGTTTGCCAAAATACGAAAATGTGCATAAGTACAAAATAGTTCCCTGAAAAAGTTAAAAGAATCTTTGAGTCATTAAAATAAATTAGACATAGAACAGCCACTTTCAAATGGTTTCTTGGGCACATTGTTTTTTGTCATCTAGTATTACTGTTTGCTCATTATATGGATAAATACATCTGAAGGGGATTTGGAAGGATTTATTTCTTACTGAATAGACAAAGTAAGTTTCAAATATTTGCTTAGGTCACAAAGCCAAATTGGATATTGGGATGTTCTGGTGAGGAGGTGCCAATAAAGAAAGATAAGAAGACATTGTCGAGAGTACAATTAATAAGTCAAAGTTGTCCCACGGCAAAGTTTTATTAACATAACAATTAATTATACGGTAGAAACCCAAGATATTACTGACCTTGGCAACATTACAGGTAATTCTCACACAAGAACAAACAGTTCTTGAATAACTTTTCCAATGTTCTGAGACACACACAGGCTTCCCTTGTGCATCAGACATGCATGACTGCCTTCTCTGCTATGATTTGTAAGTACTTACTGTGGCCATTCAAGGACAACTAAATTAATCTTTTATAAACACTATGGACTTTTATTATTATTATTATTATTAGTTTAATTGTATGGCAGCTTAGTGTCTGCAGTCTGAAAAGGGCAGGTACAGTACAGAGACATTTCTAAGAGATGAAAGCAAATATTTCCAAATTGCATGCCGTTTTCTTTACAACTCTGCAGTGTGACGTGAGCTGCTCAGTCACATGTAGATCAAGTTAATTTACCAAGCTTAATAGTAAAATACCAATTACAGCCCCATACATTTACAACTGGGTAATTGTCACCATACATGGCACTTCATTGTCACTGAATCGTTTACAAATGAAGAACAACGGATGAAAGGCAGGCAAGGCTGAGTCCCCCGTGCCGCTGACCGCGCTCATGCTTGGAGAGCGGTGACGTCACCAACTCTCCAAGCATGAGCGACGGGTGTCCGCGCTATTTCTCAAGCGCGCGGGGGGCGTGGCAGGCAAGCTGAGCGTGGTTCAAAGACAGTTTTTTATGTTTACGCAAGCGCCAAGCGTGGCTGAGCGTCTGTGCCTGCGCACGAGCGAGCGCACTCCGCGTGAGCGGGGACATCCAAATTTAAATAGTGAGCATTTACCTCGTCAAGCACCATGTGGTCAGTGCGGTCAGCGGCACAGGGGACTCAGCCTAAGCCGTTCTGTGGCGAGATGAAGAAGGGGTCCTGTTTTCCCTGGGGCTTCTCTGGAAGAAGCCCCAGGTGAAACGTACTTCGGAGTGGGAGTGTTTTGCTGGGACCCCCTCTCCACAAGACTTATGGAGACCACCTGAGGACCCCCGGACGCCCACGGGTACCACCTGCGGACCCACGGAAGACACCTGCGGGGAAAAACCGGGGGGGGGGCCCAAGAGCTGTGGGGGCCCCGCGGACCCTATATTTTTTTACAAGTATTGTTTCTTTTTTTGGGGCACACCATTGGTACCGCAGGCCCGCGGGGACCCCGGGATGCCTGCGAACACCCTTGGGACCCCCGGACACCCGCGGGGACCCCCGAACTCCTGCGGGGATCACCCAGGGACCCCTGCGGTGTCATCCTGGGACACCCGCCGGCCTGTTATATGGATGGTGTGTCTGCAAAATAGGTAAACAAAGAATTTTTTTCTAAGTCCAGCTCCTTTTGCGCTGGCGTGTTTTTTCTGGCGCGTTTTTAAAGCACGATCAGTTATCACAGCTTTGAGAATCGCGCAGACTGGCAAAAATCGGCGCATTTAGCTGATCGGACGAGCTTTTTGAGACTTAGAAAAATTTCTTGAAAAAAATCCAGTTTAAGAACGCAAACTCCTTGTTATCACAGCTCAGTGAATCTCGCTGAGCGCAAAATCATGTTCTTAAAGCACTTATCGGTCTTAAAAGCACTTATCACGGATTAGTGCATACCCCCATATACTGTATACTACGTTGCTGCATGTTGAGTATCTTTTTGCTCTAAATTGTGCTGGACTTATTACGGGACACTGCTGTGAGGAAATACACTATTTGTGTGCCCATACTAACTCATGCTTGATCTCCGGCCAACGCTAACAGATTCATTTTTTCTCTATTTTGGACATTCCTGTGTCATCATTATGGCTCTTGGGATGTTAAATCACATATTCTGGGACTTTGAGCTGTAACTTTGCCATGATCGTTATGTGCCTTTGTACCATCTGCATGTTCTGTTACTCAACATTTGGCACTTTATATTTAGCCGAGGTTACACATCCTCTCATTCTCATATAGTGAGTTATTGCAGTTATCTAAGTGGTTTTAATGGAGGTTCTGTGTTTTTAAGCTGTCCCTTTTATATATATTTTTCTTGTGTTTATAATAAGTTGTGTTTATATACATTTGGGATTATTTTTCTTCTTCAGTGCTGACCCTCGTTAATTTCCGCTCCGGGGACCCCCTGCTTCCGGGGATACTTGCCTGGGAATTAGGTGCCGGTAGCTGCTCTCCTTGGCTCCCAGGGTTCACAATATATCCGCTCTTCAGATATTTCCCGCCCTGCCGACCAATAGGAAGTTGTGACGTCATTGGTGCAGCTTCCTATTGGCCCATGTGACGCGGGAGCTTTAAACTTTAAAGACTTGCTTGCTCAGCCGGAGCAGCTACCGGCACCTACTTCAGAGGCAAGTATCTCCGGAAGTAGGGGTTCCCGGGAGCTGAAACTAACAGGATTCAACTCCCGCGACCCCTTGCTTCAATTCCATACTGTATATATTTTTTTAAACTTTTTTTAAATAAAATTCACTGGCTCAAATCTGACCTGTTGGTGGCCATTTAAGACTGGAGTTGCCCATCCCTTGTCTATAGCCTGCCTTACAAAAGTCATAGAGACAGAAATTATTTGAACCTAGTAGCAACAGCAGCAGCAGCAGCAGCAGCAGCAGCAGCAGCAGCAGCAGCAGCAAGACAGCTAAGGCAGTTGCAAAAAGGACTTACACCACAAATCACTGTAATATATTTCCGTTCCCACTGGCAGGACAAGCAGGGATGATTAGTTGTCCCAGAAAAGTTTCATAACTGTGAAAAATGTGATCTTATCCCCTTCCAGAATTTCTTCTTGGATTTGGCTTGATGGCAACAGGGTTTAGAAACATACAGCGGCTCAAAATCAAGGTCATTTTACAATATGTTTGAGAACAGTGGTTATGCTACAATATTTAGGTCAGCCTTTGTTCGCTTTCAATTCTGCGCTCTCATTTTCAACATCATATATGCTGTTTTATAGTATTATGCACAGCTTTAATTTATACTGTAATCTGGTTCGCATGAGTCTTTACGCAAAGGATTACCCCGACTCAGTGACTATATATAATTGAATCATTGTGTGGAAACATAGTGGGTGAGTGGAAGATTTACCCTTTATAATTTCATCCGTCCGTTTCCTTTTTTCTAGGTATGTACAGTACCATGGTACAGCCTTTCGTTGAATCCTTGGATGTATGTAATATTGCTTCCCAACTGCATCTGTCCCGTAGACAATATAATAAAGATGAAGATGAAGAGTGCAATACGCATTCTCCCCACCTTGGTTGGCTTGTACCATGGTTTTTCTATAAGGAACCTGGATACAAAAATGCTGGCTCTGTTGTGTCTGCCACTTATTCATGGGATGAAAGTTGAACTTGCACTTCATGATGTGGTTAGTGAATAAAGATGCATCAATTGTTAGCAATAGCATCCTCAATGGCACCAAATTATTTCTGACCCCTTGATAACCCTTTACTGCCACTCCACTGGTTCCAAATGGTCTGGTGGTGATGTATTAAGACAAATGTTGAGCAAAATGTTTGCAAATTGCATTCTTTTCATGCGTCAATGTTTCAAGGTCATTGATCCAAGTTTGTGTGACCTTGCGATTTGGGGAGTGACAGTAGGTGGAGTTAGGGGGAAGTTACATGACACACAGATTATAATGAGATGTAACAAATTCTGCGTTTCGGTGCATCCCTTTTTTATCTTCTATTTGCATCAAAAAAATCCTCCAGGTCTGAGGTGGTCTAAACCTTTTTTGCCCACAGTTTGCAGCACGTCAGAAACACTTTGATTCATTTGACACAAAATGGAGCAATGAGTCAAGACAAACTTCTGCTAGCACTTTCTTTACGCTGATCCATCTCCCCTTGTATAACTAAAGCAATTCTGCTGTCTGGCTCCCAACACCCCAGCTGCCTGGCTATGACGGCCCAACCAACGTCCGATGAGCTATGACATTGGGTTGAAATTAAGGATTTGAAAGAAAAGGTGGTCAAGGGTAGAGATAGGCAGTGTCATCCAATGGGCAGCACAGGATCACATTATTGGGATATTGTTCCACCCACTTATCTTTCTGCTACGATCAAGCTAGAAAGGAAATTTGGAATTTTAGAATGTTCTCTAATACAAGGGGTGCTCAACTCCATTCCTCAAGCTCCCCCACCCCCAGTAACAGTTTAGGTTTTCAGGATATCCCTGCTTCAGCACAGGTGGCTCAATCAGTCCCTGCTTCAGCACGGATGGCTAAATCTGTCCTTGCTTCAGCACAGGTGGCTCAATCAGAGGTTCGGTCTTTGACTGAGCCTCTGATTGAGCCACCTGTGCTGAAGCTGGAATATCTTGAAAATCTGACTGTTGGAGGGGGAGTGTATACAACAAAAGACAGGGGTTCGCAATGCTACATCCAGCATGGATCCTCTGTGAAGCCAGGGAATGGCCCATACTGACACCTCTTTTTCTTTGGACTGTTGGAGGGGGAGGGCTTGAGGACTGGAGTTGAGCACCCCATCTCTAGTAAACCCACAAGCACCACAGTTAGAGCTCCAATATTTTAAACATCCTTAAAATGTTGTGCAAAGAAATATATTGCACATGCACTTCCCCGTCTCTGAGGGAACTTTGCGCGGATCTTTTATTTCAAATGTGCTACTCTTTTTGTAATTATTGTTAGCTTTCATAGGTGAACTTTACAGACTCCAGTCTCCAAGATCCACCACAGGCCAGGTTTTAAGGATATCCCTGCTTCAGCACATGTGGCTTCAATCAGTGGCTCGGTCTTTGACTGAGTCACCTGTGCTGAAGCAGGGATATCCTTAAAATCTGACCTGTTGAGGACTGGAGTTGGCCACCTCTGTGCTCAGTGAAGTCAAAATGAAGGGAGATGCAAAATATTTTATGCAGGTCCTCATTAAAGTGCAGTGTAATTTAGACTGGGCATTACCTGCATTTCCGAAGAAGTGGAGGTAAAAACCGAAGAAAAGTAAAAGTGAAATATGAAAAGGATATAGCAAAGGAAGACTAAACTAGCAGAGAAACTGTTTACGCAATCAGCATGTGAACAAATGTTATGAGGCAAGGCTTCTGGAATCACATTGAGAGAATACACAATA
This sequence comes from Ascaphus truei, assembly GCF_040206685.1. NCBI lineage: Eukaryota > Metazoa > Chordata > Amphibia > Anura > Ascaphidae > Ascaphus > Ascaphus truei. The sequence goes on along the minus strand of NC_134491.1, from coordinate 57,730,037 downwards.
CTTGACAGAGAGATAATGCTCCCGGAGGACGGACAGAAGAAAAGGGAACACACTGTCCTCCTGTCAGCACATTTTCTGAAAATATGAAATATCCAAAACTATTGTTAGTCACTGCCTGGTGGAAATGATATTAGTTAGAAATAGCACTGGGTGCAGAATGCAGGAAGGTTGAATTGGAAAGGGAGATGGTATGTATCAAGGTGCAGTTGGCGCCAAACACCGAGCGAACATCTGCACCTCTGGCAACCTGGGAGTGGCAATGTACGTGCGAATCTTTCAATTGTTGCGTCTTACATTTGGCGCAGATATTTTTGGAGGCTGTTGACACCTTAAGCCTGGAAAATTTGTTTGGCACGAAGTGAGAGGAGAAGGGCGGAGGGACTGAAAACAATGAAACGGAGTTTGAAACACGGGAGAGCCTGGTTACGAATCCTGGTGTCAGCTCCCTCTGACCTTGGGCCAGATCCCTCTGACCTTGGGCAAGTCGCTTTATCTCGCGCCTCGTGGATCAAGAAGATTGCAACCTCCATGGGTCAGGGACTTATTGCGCTGGCAAAATTCTATGTGCAGCACTGCGTTCACGGTCTTCATCACAGGTGGCTCAATTGGTCCAAGCTTCAGCACAGGTGGCTCAATCAGTCCCTGCTTCAGCAGAAGTGGCTCAATAAGTCCAAGCTTTAGCACAGGTGACTCAATCAGTTCTCTAATTGAGCCACCTGTGCTGAAGCTGGGATAACTTGACCTGTTGGGGGGGGTATTGAGGTCCCCTGATATGGATCATAATGCTATAGAAGAGAAAATGTGCTCGATAGCGCTCTAACAAACCCCAAAAATAATAATGTGCAAATATGTGTAAAAGTTATAGATGCCACAATACAAATGACAACATACACAGTGAACTAGTGCTCAAAAAGTGAATAAGAGGCTTAACAGACGCACTTCAACCCTTGGTAAAAGACTGTTTCACTAGTCTTGCATCTTCAATTCTTCCAAAAGAACCAGAGGAGCGCAGCTTGCAGCCATGTAAAATAAAGGACATCACATAGTACAGCAATGTCAAACACAGTGAATGTAAATCTCGTGCAAGGCTCACAAATGGCTACTCACACAAAAGCAGCCAAAAAGGAGCAGTCATCCGACTTAGAGGGGTGGATGTTCCCAGAGGATATGCAGCAACTACTAGCAAACAATCTCCATAAAAGAGAGAAAAGACCATATAGTGTAGACGGTACTTATATTAAAAAGGTAAATATACAAATGGAGGCTTACACTTAGGATGAACAAAATAGGCGTATTCAATAGCGGGTAACAGGTACACAGTGAGTCGCGATCTCCTGGGTTCCTCGTTGTCCTCCGCTCCTCCGGAACACTTCCGCATCCACGCCGGGGGCTCACGTCACTTCCGGTGCGTCTGAGACCTCCGGACTCGATGGTGGGGGTGGGTCCTCGTGTTCTCTCTCTGGGTACTATCTGACTAGACACTCTATGCGGAGCTGTGTGCACATAACGGCTTGATATCAAAACAGTAAATAACACTCTGGGGGAAGGTGCAGGGAATTGGTGAGTGAGAGGGAGGCTAACACCCTGCAGACGAAGAGAAGAATGTTGGGGGTAAAGAATCCTGAGGACCACTCAACCCAGCAGCAGAACTTCGAGAGAGAGTGAGAACGTTGGCATCCTGGGCACGTGCCCCCGTGTACCACCCTCTCTATGGAGCTTCACACCCTTTAAATGAATCTTTTACGTCTCACCGGAAAGCAAAAAGCTGCCTACAATTATTTTATCGGGATTTTTCAGCAGCCGTGCAGACACTGCAGTAAAGAGAGCGGTTAGGATAAAACGTGTGCATCAGTTGAAGCCATGACCTCAGCTAACCCAAGAAAACTAGTAGTTGCCGCTTTTTATTTCGGTTTGGCAGCTCTTAATTGGCAGGCTCACAATGGGCACTTTTGCTTGCATACTAAACATGCATGGCACAATTAAAATGGTTGATACTTTCATCCTGAAAGTGCAGCAATTACTACTTCTTCCCCCTTTTTTTTTTATATAACCCATGAATAGGACACTTGTAATGAGCAGCAGCCAGGCTCTATAGGAAAAGGGTGAAAAAGACGAGTAGATGGATGTAAAAACTTGCTTCACAATGAAATTCCTGCATGGTACGTGGGTGGCCAATATATACTAAGGCAGTGATTCCCCACAGGGGGGTTCGTGAGGTGTCTCCAAGGGGATCGCCCCCAAAAATATCCCAGGCAGTATAGCGGGTTCCTGAGCCTGTGCGGGGACTGCGTACTTAGTAAGGCCCCAATCCGCACCTTAGCGTGGGTGATATGGCTGTCAATTACAGCAGGAAGTAAAGCCGCTCCCCCCAATGCTTCACATCCAATGCATTGTGGGGCGTGACTTTGGAACCTCCCACAGTAATTGTCAGCTATAACCCCCCCCATGCTGCCTGCACAGTGGGGGAGCTTATAAAGTCTCTTCACCCCACGAGCTGTGGACACCATACTTGCCTGGGATCTGTCACACAGTTTTGTTAGCGATAGTCTGAGTCGGCAATAGGATTTATTAATTAGGGGTTCGCGGAACAAATATTTTCTAGCAGGGCGTGAGCAATGTGTTAAAGGTTGGGAAACGCTGGACTAAGCAATGCAAAGCCATAAATATGGCAATAAGTGTCCTAGCTACAATAAGGCTGGTGAATGAAGGATCACAATGACCCACGCAGTCAGACTAGGTATAAACACTGGGGATATGGATATGCATTAGGTGCTCAGTCAATTTCATGTTGTATCCCTTGAGTCAATGTCAATGCGTATTCATCAAACTTTGATAGTGGCAAATTGGGGGACGATTGCATGGAAACGGCCCATTGAAGTCAATAGAGTGTCTGTGCAATAGTGGCCTCATTGGCACTATCACAGTTGAATAAATAACCCACAAACTATTAAACTTGACATCATCTTTTAATATATTTTTATTGTAATTTAAAATGCGTGGGATATTTGACTACAAAAATATGTGCTTTCAATGAGAAGCGAAAAATATCATTCACGAGGCAGAGGGAAAAAAACTTAGTGTAAGTAGTCATGAAAAATATGTTTAGTAGTTTAAAAGTAGCTCTGGTTTATATTATTACTCTCAATATACACTTAGTTCTTAACATGTATAGCATAGCCTCCCGGCCGCTATGTCTTTTCCTGGGCCCTACCAATCTAAGCCATGTTAGGTGCAGGCAGTGGATGGGGTAATATTCCTACATAAGGCCTGTGTGCTTTGCAGACTTGGATACGTAGAGTATCCAAGGGCGGGCCTTAGCAACAGCCAGAGAGTGCCAACCTGAGGGGTAGGTACTGATAGGCCCTCACATCCAGTGTGTGGTCCAATCAGTATCCAGATCTGGCTTGTTATGAGTCAGAGTTACAGCCACTCCCCAAAGGATATAAATATTGGCACTTTCCTAAATTCTGGGTCCTTGTCATTCTCTCTCCTCCCTCTGTGGTGTGAGCAACATGTGCCCTCCATCTCAAAAGGAGATGTGAGGAGAGATCCAACAGGTCTGAACTGGGCCTAAAGCCTGAGTCAGGGCAAAGCTAGAAGGGAAGAATGTAATTGCTCTGTTATGTGATCTGCATGCAATAAAGACCAAGAAAATATAAAGGAGTGTGATTCAATGTCTGCTTAAAGAAGAGGTGTCAGTATGGGTCATCCCCTGCCATCACAGAAGATCCATGCTGACTGGAGGTGCTGCACCAAGCAAGAACAAAGGTAACCTGTGATCCTGTCCTGTTTCGCCCCACAACATCGCGGAGCACTCAGCCCTCCTGTTTACCAACAGGTACAGCCCAACCCCTAGTAAAGTAGCTGAAGAAGCATACCCACCCCAATCTCACTTAGGGGGGGGGGGGTACAAGGGCTACACATGTACACATATATACCATCAAAATGAACTACCCCATCACTGAAGAAACTGTAGTATTCACTGACTCTTTCTTTGAAACATGTGCATGATCAATTAATGGATATTGCTTCTAATTGTAAATGGCACTATATTCATGAAAACTGGTGTAGAAATGTCCTATATGATAATTAACAGACAATACTACAAATCCAGCATTTGCATGTTCATGTAGAAATCTTACAGGCTCAGGAGGGAGAAGCCAGATGAGATCATTTATCATTCACTGTGGTCTGCAAAAGAAAAGATGTTACCCTCTGTTACCTACTGTACAAACACAAAACACATTAAAAACGGATCACGAAGCTGGACAAACAGTTACGTATCAGCCAAAAGTATAAATCATCAAGTGGAAATATATTTAGTTGCACAACCAGCCTTATTCTCTCTATTTCCCAACTAATGGAACGTGCAATGTTTCCCTAAATTGACCTTCTATTGTGCCCAAACTCATACAGGGATCTCAATTTAGCAATTCCACATGATTCCGCATACCTAAGCCTGAGTATCCTCTCTTAAACAGCTCTTCAGGTCCTCTCATCATACACTTTGGTTTAAACCATTGCCTCTATTCAGATAATACACAAATAGATGTCTTTCTGAAGATAAATGCACGTTGGGCTGCTGAATGCCATTTATAGGGTGTACCTCAGCCAACCTAAGGTGAATCATAATTAACCAAATAATACGGTACTCTATGTTTAGACTTTTATACTCCAGGTAATTACATAATTTCCATTTCAATAATGCAGTTGAGTGTCCACTAAGTATTGTTTCCTCCCATACAGATAATCAGTCTTTATCATATTATCTTGCGCTGCATTATTAAACCAATTATCATTCAGAGTTGGTGGGCAGCTCTTCTTACCTGCTGGCATCCACATAATTTGCTACCATAAAATTGGAAATCTGGCAGCAGAACTTGTTTAAAAACAAACAATACGGTATTCACATGCACATTAAAAAGCATGTAAAAAAAAGAAGGGATTGTAGTCTCAATATATGGCTGCACAATAATCAACCGGACAATAAGTATGTACGCGGAAACCATGTCAGCTGAATTATTGCCAGATGAATGTAAGCTTATGTTCTCACGCTTCTCCTGTCAGGTACTTGTTGGTCAATAAAAAGACCCTTCCTGTCGAGAAACAGTGCTATGAAGAATAAGTGGAATCATGCTTTAACTGACACTTAACATATATAACGCAGGGCTGACCAATGCAGTTATCTTGATGCATTTGGCCATCTTCATCATTTTAGCAAAAAGAATTGGAGTTTCATGATCTAAAATGAAAAAATATATACAGCTCAACCCCCTTATAACGCTGTGTTTGAGGTCCAAAGAATCACATCGCGTTATAAGCGGATCGCGTTAGAAATAATGTACAATTGTATGCAATAAAGTATTTAAGGCCTGGGACATAGTGGACTTGAAGCTCGCTGAGGCGCGCTCCTGCTCTGCCTTGCCTGCTGAAAATGGTGCTTTTTATTGTCCTTGCAGGCGAGGCAGTGAGCGCGTTCAGGGGGCGGGGCGGAGGCGGAGCGGAGGCGTGCCAGGAGATGGAGCGGAAGGCGGGGCTAGTCAGGGCGTGGCCGCTCCTCCGCTTCCCCGAGCGGCAAATTTCAAACCTGTCTGTCTGTTCCAAGTTTCTCAGCCTCCGCACTCATCAGCGCGCATGCGGAGGGGGAAACTATAGCTGTGCTGATGACAGATGCAGGGGCTTTGTGCATCTCCTCAGCGCGGCTCAGCCCTCAACGGGATTGAGCTTTATATTTCAGTTTGTATTTTTACTCTTTGACAAAGCGCCCTGTGCGTGAAACGCGTCAGAGTACCTGCCAGGACTACCCATGTACTTGCTTTTAAGTCAATAAACTTTTTTCATTGATTCCTGCATCTACCAGTTTATTTGGGAAGCTGTGCTCCAGTTTTTTTCCCTTGGAACTTTTTCTCTTTATATTTCAGTTGCATAGAAATAAAGAAATAAAGAAACTGACAGCAGATAAGAATCACAGTCTTTTAATGTATTCCAACTTGCTATAAATTCATTAACACATTACAGTACATATGTCTTTATTTAGAGACCTTTCTGACAATCCCGAGCTTCTGAATCCAAAGGCTCTGCTTGCCTCATCAAAAATTGGATGAATTGACTTTTTTAATGCTGCAGTCTTCTGTAAAAGGGGAATGGATTGAACACAATGTTTTGTAAATGTGACCAAACAGATGTTTGTCCTTGGCACTAAGAAATGCAAACATATCAGAGAACAAAATTATATTATGAGCAATATATAATCTTAGGTCACAATAAGTAGAAAGATGACTAGCACACGGAATTAATAATAACAACTTTATTTCATATATCACTTTTCTCCCAATGGGACTCAAAAAGCTTCACAGTTACAGTGTAGTGCGTGGTACGAAGCACATAGGAATGTTATATACACAGTCCCTGCCCAGATCTATGTTTTTGGTGCCTGAGGCACAGGGAGATGAAGTGACTTGCCCAAGGTCACAAGGAGCTGACACCAGGAATTTAACCAGGTTCCCTTGCTACAAACTCGGTGTCATCGTTTCCAGAGTCACTGGGGCCGATTCACTAAGCTACGTTAATTAGCGCTGAAATGGGTTGTATTGTATTGTATGTCTTTATTTATATAGCGCCATTAATGTACATAGCGCTTCACAGTAGTAATACATGTGGTAATCGAATAAATAACAGATAATATAAATAACAGATCATGGGAATAAGTGCTTTAGACAAACATAACATTAAGGAAGAGGAGTCCCTGCCCCGAGGAGCTTACAATCTAATTGGTAGGTAGGGAAAACGTACAGAGACAGGAGGAGGGAGTTCTGGTAAGTGCGTCTGCAGGGGGCCAAGCTTTATGTATCATGTGTTCAGAATGTTACATCGCTCGGGCGAAAAAGGGTGAAGCCATAAGCGCTATTCAATAAGGCTATTTGGCGCGTTTTCGGCCTGCCTTGCCCAAAAGGGCCATATCGCGCGATCACCTTCTTCCCCCCCTGATATCGTGCTTAAAGTTAGATAGACCGATAACTGATATAAACAAAGCAGCCTGTAAGAACTGCATGGAGACGCTGTGTCTCAATGCACGGCTCTTACAGGCGATCGTGCTGTACAAATATGATTTTTAATAGTAGTGTAGATGAGCAGGGGGTCTCCTGAGCTGAACCGCATTGGTTTCAGGTCCGGGGACCAATCACTTCGGGAGATATAGGCCCCGTTATGGGGTGCCGGTATCCCCTGCAGAATGTAAATGTCCCGGTCACGTGATGCGGGAGCTTTACAAGTGCAGGGGATACCGGCACCCCATAACGGGGCCTATATCTCCTGAAGTAGGGGCCCCCCGGACCTGAAACCAATGCTGTTCAGCTCCGGAGACCCCCTGCACATCTACACTAGTATTAAAACACCAATACCAATAAATAAAAATTCATTACCGTAGCGGATAGCCGCTATGGTAATGAAGCTGCATTAAAGTACATTTTAATAATAGTGTGTGGGAGCAGGGGGTCCCCTGAGCTGAACCGCATTGATTAATGGCTCAGGGACCCCCTGCTTCCCGAGTTACAGGCCCCGGTAAGGGGCATCGGTGCCAGTGTCGGCGCCATCTTTATAGCGTTCAAGACGCGACGTGGGCTCTATAAAGATGGCGGCGACACTGGCATCCGATGCCCCTTACCGGGGCCTGTAACTCGGGAAGCAGGGGGTCCGTGAGCCACAAATCAATGCGGTTCAGCTCAGGGGACCACCTGCTCCCGCACACTATTAATAAAAATACATTAAAGCAGCTTCATTACCTTAGCGGCTATCCGCTAAGGCAATGAAGAGGTTAAGGCAAAATAGCATGTTTATTGGGGACAATTGCCCCCAATAAACATTGCTATATACAACACACATCCCCCCCCCGCCCCCTAAAACATACACACTACAGTAATGGGCAAAATTACTATTATCCACATATGGATAATAATGCATTTGCCCATTAAATATACATTAATCACAATAATTACAATAAATACATTTTGTACTCACCCTTGTCCGGCACCCACGATGAAGGCCATCCTCATCTTCCTCACCGTCCATACACTGGGGTGCTGAAAAATATACACAAGAAGAAAAAGAGCCAAACTAATGTCCCCTAACCCCTTAATGACCTTAGCGGTTATTAACCGCTACAGTCATTAAGGGGTTAAGCCACCCTGACCCATAGTACACCATATGATTCAATAGCTTGTAGAACAACCTTTAGCAGCAATAACTTGAAGTAATCGTATTCTGTATGACTTTATCAGACTCTCACGTCATTGTGGAGGAATTTTGGCTCACTCTTCTTTATAACGTTGCTTCAGTTCATTAAGGTTTGTGGGCATTTGTTTATGCACAGTTCTCTTAAGGTCCAGCCACAGCATTTAAATCGGGTTGAGGTCTGGACTTTGACTGGGCCATTGCAACACCTTGATTCTTTTCTTTTTCAGCCATTCTGTTGTAGATTTGCTGGTGTGCTTGGGATCATTGTCCTGTTGCATGACCCAATTTCGGCCAAGCTTTAGCTGTCGGACAGATGGCCTCACATTTGACTTTGGTATGCAGAGGAGTTCATGGTCGACTCAATGACTGTAAGGTTCCCAGGTCCTGTGGCTGCAAAACAAGCCCAAATTATCACCCCTCCACCACCGTTCTTGACAGTTGGTATGAGGTGTTTGTGCTGATATGCTGTGTTTGGTTTTCGCCAAACATGGCGCTGTGCATAATGGCCAAACATCTCCACTTTGATTTCGTCTGTCCAAAGGACATTGTTCCAGAAGTCTTGTGATTTGTTCAGATGCAACATTGCAAACCTAAGCCGTGCTGCCATGTTCTTTTTTGTTCAGTCTTTTTCTAATTGACCTGTCATGAACTTTAACATTTAACGTGCTAACTGAGGCCTGTAGAGTCTGAGATGTAACTCTTGGGTTTTTTGCAATTTCTCTGAGCATTGCACTGTCTGACTTTGGGGTGAATTTGCTGGGACGTCCACTCCAGGGAATATTGACAACTGTCTTGAATGTTTTCCACTTTTGAATAATCTTTCTCACTGTAGAATGATGGACTTTAAATTGTTTGGAGTTGGCCTTATAACCCTTTCCAGATTGATGGGCAGCAACAATTGCTTCTCTAAGATCATTGCTGATGTCTTTCCTCCTTGCATTGTGTTAACACACACCTGAATGCTCCAGACCAGCAAACTGCTAAAACTTTGGCTTTTATAAAGGTGGTCACACTTGCTGATGATCAATTAATCAAGGGCATTTGATTAGCAGCACCTGTCTGCTACTTAGCATCTTAATTCCTATGAAAGCAGTAAGGGTGTACTTCGTTTTTCACACATGGCTTCTCCATTTTGGCTTTATTTTTGTTAAATAAATCATGACACGGTGTAATATATCATGTGTTGTTGTTCATCTGAGGTTGTATTAACCCAATTTTTTAGACCTGCTAATGAACAGATGAGCCAAACTCCATATTGGGCCTGTAAAATGGTTGCAGAGAATAATGCAGTGTCAAAAATCTGAAGTTCTTTTGGAACAAGATGACATCAACCGTTGAGAGTGTTTAGAGTAAGATTTGTCTGCCCACAAACATTGTCTATCCAGACTTTGAAAGGGAGACAGACTATGTTATTGTGTTAGAGTCTCAATTGCCAGTTATAATTGCAAAGAATAGGTACTGGAATATGTTTGTTATAAGATTGGTTGCATTAAAGATTGAACTCGGTCAAGGGATTAAGCTTGATGTTGATCTTGCAATATTTGTTGTTATCGGCATGACCTATAGTATGACAGCATAAAAATAATTGGGCTACAATCGCCCATTTTTTCTCAAATGAATTGCAATATTATATACAGTATGTGTTTAAAGTACAAGCAGACATGTATCCAAAGTTTTACCCTAGTATGAAATGACAACCGGAGCGGAGGATCATGGTGAAAATCGTGGTAGGATGAAGTGTATTATTGTCTTTCTTTGTTAAGAAGATTTTATCAAATTAAGTACCAGAAGGTTTCAGACTGGTAATTAATTCAGACAAATCTGCTTTTGATATTATCATTCTTTTGGGCTGATTGGGATTTGCATTTGCACAAGAACTGCCTACTGTGAATAGCCAGCAGTGTGAATTTCTGAAGTGAACAACACTACCATTTGTTGTTTACGTAAAGACATTAAATTAATTTGCTCAAGATGTATTCTTGGGGAAAAAATTGCACTGTAACTAAATGGCTGCACTTTCCCCTTTAATGTGTGCATCTATACAATCCACACAATGATAAGTAATTAGCTAAGTTACCGATCCATCTATACTCCTGTGAACGATCGGCGAAGATTCGACTCAGGGGTTCATTAAATGGCTGTCAGTGCAACAGAAGAGAACAAAAGATGTAAAGTTCTGTGGGGGAGATCATGTGACCAGGCAGTCACTAGATACAATTGGTGCACTGCTAGAGACAGGGCAGGGCTCAAAAAGGGGTGTGCCAGAGCCTGTTTCAGAAGATGAAAGAGATGTGACTTTCTAAATGGTTGTTATAGAAACAAATTAAAGTTTGTTACATTATAATACATGAAAAATGTCATTCGCAGTTGTTGTTTTTTTTAAATGCTACTAGTATTTTCACTTAGTTCAGAACTGTTTTTTTTTTTTTTAAACACACGTAGGATATCGCTTGGTCTGCAGCTTTAATTTAACAAAAAAGAGGCAAATGAATACTGTGTAACATAAATGTATAATTAAAAAAAAACCCAATGAACTGACCGTGTGTAGTGCATATAAATTGTGATAATACATTCAAATAATACATGATACATTTAAAATGCCTACACACCACATGGCTGAGTAATTCGGTAAATAATTGGGACATACCGATGCAGCCACCAGTACTAGATCACTTGCCTTAGAAAATCTGGGGCAATCTCCCAATAAACTGCAACATTTCTGTGAGATTTCTGCAGCCAGACTAATGGCCCATTGGATTAACACAGCGGGGGGTCCCTGCAGTCCCATTCTGCTGTGTTAATCCGATGGGCCATTAGTCTGGCAACAGAATCTCACAGAAATGTTGAGGCATTCACTGTGAGATGCCTTAGTTTTTACCCAGGCAAGTGATCGGATACTGATGGCTGCATCTGTACTTGTCACATAAAAATAATAATCTTAACCAAAGTTAATAAAACACTGTTACACAAAGGGCAAAGTGACAACTTTTTAAAGTGCTGATTTTTTCTCAGATTTCTTTATTGAAAATATTTTCTTTTATGTAACACTGGATAACAAAACATTCTTTTAGATTAGAAGCATGAAGAACCAGAACAAATAAGCTTCAACATAATAAAAAATACAGTATTGTATAATAACAAGACGGTGGTGGGTGGAATACTTTGCACTTTAACTAGTATGTACTGTATCTCTCACAGACTGGTCACTAGGTCACTGTCATTTTCCATTCGACAATGGCAGAGATACAATGGTGGGTTCAATGCTAACAGTATCATGTGAAGTCTAGCAGTGCTAATCTCTAGAAACAAAAATAAATATTGTATGTCTATTGACTTTACTCTGCAGATATCAATCAGATATTCAACCTGATGTCCAAATTAATTTAAAAGAAACATAATATGCGTCAAATGCATCAAGTCACATAACGTCATTCATACGTACAACGCACAGTTTATAGTTTATTTTTTATAAATATATTTAAAAAATCGAAGCATTTATAAGGCTGCGGCCATGCTGCCGCTGAGCGCGCTCATGCTTGAGCGGTGACATCACCAACTCTCCAAGCATGAGCGCTCGGCTGTCCTGCAGAATTTTGCAAGTGCGAGCGGGGGAGGGGGGCGTGGATCGGGGCTATTTCTGTGTGTGTTTGATTGTGGCTGTGTGCTGTGTGCATTGACTGCTGCAGAGCATGCTTCAAAATCAATTTTCTTTGTCTCCCCAAGCGCCGAGCTTGGGAGAGCGTACGTGACTGTGCACGAGCGAGCGCACGCCGCTTGAGCGTGGCCGTGCAGATTCACATTCACTGACGTAAACGCGCCAAGCGTGCTCAGCGGCAGCGTGGATGCAGCCTAAAGCAGCATTCCACGCTACTTTTTTTGTTTCGTTTTTTACTCTTACCTGGTTTTGCCCAGAACATGTGCATAGTCCCCGATGTCCAGGGAAATGAAGGGGTTCTCCGCTCTGCCCCCCAGCAAAAAGTGTGGAGGGGTTGCCAGGCAGCCAGTAAAAAAGCTGCAACGTCATAGGGAGATGATGTCACTGCTTTGTACTTGTGACCCCGTGGCCAGGTTTGTAGTCCGGTGGCCATGTTTGTAGTCCCGTGGCCATGTTTGTAGTCCATTAGCCATGCTTATAGTCCGGTGGCCATGCTTGTAGTCCAGTGGCCATGTTTGTTGTCCGGCGGTCATGTTTGTAGTCCGGCAGCCATGTTTGTAGTCCGGTGGCCATGTTTGTAGACCAGTGGCCATGTTTGTAGTCCGGTGGCCATGTTTGTAGTCCAGTGGCCATGTTTGGAGTCTGGCGGCCATGTTTGTAGTCCGGTGGCCATGTTTGTAGTCCGGTGGCCATGTTTGTAGTCCGGTGGCCATGTTTGTAGTCCGGTGGCCATGTTTGTAGTCCGGTGGCCATGTTTGTAGTCCGGCGGCCATGTTTGTAGTCCGGCGGCCATGTTTGTAGTCCGGTGGCCATGTTTGTAGCTCGGTGGCCATGTTTGTAGTCTGGTGGCCATGTTTGTAGTCCGGTGGCCATGCTTGTAGTCTTTTTGTGTCACAATCGTCACAAATAAACTACAAATATCTGGTGAACTGGGGTCCTCATTTATAAGGGAACCATGTTTGAGCTCAGGGTGGTCCCCTTTGAAGACAAAGCAGGGGATATTTGTAACTACTGGCAGTCTTAGGCTAAATATCAGGCTTTCCTTTGTAAAACTCAAGAAATCAAAGCAAACTCCTTGAGACTTGGATATCTGAGAACCACATTGGAAGATTTAGTCTTAAATTGGCCAGGAACTCCAATTTGAAAACTGAAATACGCTTGATTTAGATCGTTAAACTATGCCAGGTTTAAAAATTCTCAGAACAAGTTTGAAATCCATTTTAATGGACAAGAAAAATATGTGGAATACATTACGAACAATTGAGTCCATTATGAAATAACGTCTGGGTACGTTACTCTTTAAGGTAAAGCATGAATCCCTGAATCCATATCAGAACAATGCTTTTCCTTTGATTATTAAATATTTTCTCTTTCCAAAGAATACAAATGTTTATTTTTTTGCTATATTTTTTTTTTACAAGCCATAAAGAACCAGAGAGGAAGACTGTTTTTCCCATGTAGGTTATGTACAGTATTTTGAACAGCTACAATTTACTTGCAGTCAACCCCTTTTCCGATGCTTTCTAGACATATTGTGGTTTTGGCTTTCGAGGAGGCATGTTGAAAGATGAGTGATGTTGCCTTATGTGAATTCTATACAAAGGAAATTGCTTCTCACCACCAGACTAGACAGATTGTGGTTGTTATGATAATAGTACTTAAATATTATTACTTTCTATTACTATAGATCAGGCACATTCATTTTGAATTGAATACTCACATTTTAAGGATCAGGACTGACTTTACATTCGGAAATACCATATTACTGCAACATGGAAACATTGATATCTAAAAGACACATACCATGACAGATACCATGACATTGGCATAATGAAAGAGATGGACTGAGATAAAGTCTTAGTTATTGAAGTCAATGGCAGTTAACGCAGGATCGATATCCTGTGTGGGGGTTAGGGAATTTTCACCTTAGAAGATTATTTATTACATTTTTGGGTGCGCCAAGACAGTCATTACGTCATGCGGTTCTGGCACTCCAGGGGCACCATGATACAGAGGCTATGTCATGTCTTGACAAAGATCCAAGTTACGTATCGAAACGTCGATTCTGTTTGAATAACCCTTTTCTATTTTTGTACCAGAGCTCTGGAGTGCTGCTCTTTTCTCCCCCTATAGGAGAGTTGCACCTTATACTGATTGCGCCTTTCGTGCTGGGTGTGCACCCGAGGCAATAACTCTATGAAAGTCAAGGGAGTGCACCTTTTTCATCAATTTAATTTGTCAAGTCCTGGAACAGGATTGTGTTATTTCTCTGACTTCAGGCTGCCAGCACCACTCAGCCTCGCTTTTGCAACAATGTTGCGATCCCTTGTGGGTTTCTTGGTTTTAGCCTGTTGCCTTAGCAACCCCCCTGCCTTTTACCCAGTTGGACTGCTCCCCCTCCCCTTGCCAGGGGATATTGTCCCAGTTAATTTCCCATCAGCCCAGGCCAGCACGCTATTTTTTAGTACCAGCAGCCATCTTGAGCAGTCATCTCTCCCATCTTAGTAAAGTTACTGATTTTTACCTATCCCTATAACTTGCATTTAGCCCACTTCCCCCATAACTCCCCCTCCCCTCCATTGCCCTCATGTCCCAGTGTTCCCTCAGTACTTTTTCTCCCTTTTTATTTGTATGTTGTTGCCCCAAATAAACACTTCAGCAAGTAAGAAGGTTCCCTTGCCTGATATATGGGATTGAGTTAAGCTGCCTGTCCCTACGCATTTCTCTGGGTGTGCTTGGTCCAGGACATGTCATGCAGAGGAAATACGTTTTTTTCAGCTTAGATCGCGTCCTTTCCCATGGAGCACAGGGCATGATCTGAAGTGAAGGGAAGCAGTAGAGCAGGGCTCCTCATCTTCCGTGTCTGTGTTAAGGGTCGCTGAGGACCTGTGACCACCTTTAAAAGTGGCCGCGTTACCGAGCTGTGCCGGATGGGTCGTGGCACTCTGGGAGTATACGTGCAATTATTGTTTAATGAATAACTCCCAAAGTGTTCATGGGAAAGGTAGAGCCTGCAAGAAAAAAGCTACTATATTTCTTTATAAAAATCATTGAAAATAGGATTTGTTGATAGACCAAAACTAGCACAAACAATTACTGGACCAGTTTCTCCCCCTTTCTCTATGGCCCTTCTCTCTCCCTCCCTTTATTTTCTCTCTTCCTTCCCCTTCTCTCTCTTCCATCCCCTTCTCTAGCGCTCTCGTCCTTCCCTTCTCTAGCTCTCTCTTCCTTCCCCTTCTCTAGCTCTCTCTTCCTTCCCCTTCTCTAGCTCTCCCTTCCCCCCTCTCTCTCTCCCTTCCCTCCCCCTCTCTCTCTCTCTCTCTCTCTCTCTCTCTCTCTCTCTCTCTCTCTCTCTCTCTCTCTCTCTCTCTCTCTCTCTCTCTCTCTCTCTCTCTCTCTCTCTCTCTCTCTCTCTCTCTCTCTCTCTCTCTCTCTCTCTCTCTCTCTCTCTCTCTCTCTCTCTCTCTCTCTCTCTCTCTCTCTCTCCCTCCCTCTTTCTCTCTCTCTCACTCCCTTCCCCCTTCTCTCTCTCTCTTCCCTCTCTCTCTCCCCCTTTCTCTCTTGCACTCTCCTCTTTTTTTAGCTCATTCCCTGCCTGTGCAGCAGGCACCAGATGTTTGGACTGGCTTCCGAATCGGACCGCCTGGGCCCACCGCTGCCGGACTGCCGCACTCCTCCGCCATACTCCTCCATGCGCCAGCTCTCACCGCCGGCCCGATCTGTGCCTCCTAAGAGGCCGTACCCTGGCAGCTGCCCCGCTCGCTCTCCCCTACAAATATGGCCGTTTTCCCTTGCACTTTTATTGTCTAACTAAGGTTTCAGCAGTAAAGAGTAATTCTTAATGCAATACTCAATCCATCCTCACAAACTATAGTACTGAATGTGGTGGTCTATTTCTTTATAGACTTTGCTGGCAAAGAGAAATAAAACAACTATTACATTCCTTCCTGTGCCTCAAAAGCCACATATTCACAAGATAATCTTTAACTCAGCTTTGCGGTGGCATAAAGCTATCGAGCTTCCGTAAAACAACACGACCTGAATAATAATGTCAGTCAAAAGTTAGCAGCATCTCTTCTCAATTTCAATTAAGGTTTATGTTCTGTATGTTTTATCTACTCTTCTGTTTTCTTTGTAGCGGGAGCTAGCTAAAAATATCTTTTGCCTTTACAGGCAAATCTCACTATAATATACATATATATCTATTCTGAGCTAACTGCATTTAGTGAGGTTAACTTTAAAATTACTTGCACATAGAACGTTTAGATTCATTGTCACTTTACCAAAACTAAGGCTTAGAAGGGAACTGGGTACTTGTTAGTCTGTTAACAGTTTTGCATGCCCCCAAAAAACATTGAGATGTTTTATTACTCAGCATTTTATATTGTTAATCTAATCTGGTTATCAGAAACTAGATTTCTGAGCAAGATTTTTATACCATGTTCCTTGCAAAGTGGATAGATATACTTTCCAAAGAAGAAGGAGATAGAGTGGCTCAGTGAGTAAAGACACTGACACTGAGCATTTGAAGCAGGGGAGCCTGGTTCAATTCCTTGTGTCGGCTCCTTGTGACCTTGGGCAAGTTACCTTATCTCCCTGTGCCTCAGGCACCAAAAAATAGATTGTAAGCTCCATAGGGCAGGGACCTCAGCCTGCAAAATGTCTCTGTAAAGCACTGCTTACAACTAGCAGCGCTATACAAGAACATGCTATTATAAATCCCATCTAAAACCTAACCCATTATCAGCTATAGGGCTAGCAGTGACATTGTCCTGTAAAAGTTATGTTTGGCTAAAAGTGAGTGCTAGCTTATTGGCTTAGATTTACTCAACTTTATATTTCTGCATTAAAAAAATGCTATTTAATTTGCGCTATAACATTTTGAGGATTGTAGCTTTTTTTTATTTTTATTTCTGCCGTATTTACTGAGATTTCCGTATTCATAAGTGGGTGGCGATATTCAATCTCGTTTGCACCCACCCAAAAAAGTGGGAACTCGTGGTAACGATACAATGAAGTGTTAACTCATAGAAATGGACGTTAATCAGAGCTAGCGATGCAAGTGTGTGTGTATGTGTGTATGTGTGTGTATGTGTGTTTGTGGGGGGGGGGGGCAGTGGGGTTAGAGATATCACACATTTTGGTTAAAGATCTATTATATAACCCTATGGCAGACATTATTTTTTTTAACCCATTTGATGTTTGAGGCAAGCAATGCATTGTACATGAATGCATGTAGGCCCCAAAGAGGTTAACAACAAAACCACTACCAAGAAAACACGGATATCTATATGTGAAAATATTAAGCCTTTAGTAACCCAAGTGGCCAATTGCTGTAGTCATGAGTTGTCCTTAACTAGCTGGATACTTGGGTTTTTAGGTGGTAAATATAAGAATAAGTTGTGTGTAAGTAGAACATGGTGTGTAAGTAGAACATACAGTATAGTCGCTGTAGAGGTAGAAGTCATTAACTACAGTCTTTGAGTACTGAGGAAAGGGCGATTAAATGTTATTTTCGACATTATTTCAAAATCATACTTACAGTAATGAATTTTATGTTTTGGTAACTCTGACTAAATAGATACTTGATGAGTTTTTCAATAGAAATATCAAGAAATGCCGAGTCAGGAAGTGCATTTAGTAAGTTTTTGCCACAAAATGTACTTAATGAGTTTTACTTCTACGACGACGATAATATCTATTTTTCATCATCTATTTTAGGTTGGCTAATCTTAGTGGCCATTATATACATGGGTAATATCAGCCTAACACTAGCCTGGTCAAACATTTTGGGCGATAGTCCGATATTGTCAGGTATCGGCGTTTAGTAAGTAGCACGGGAATAAGTACTTGGCACTGGTGAGATATATAGAATAAACTCCGAACTAGACGCCAATTCCATGCAAGTGTTTCATTGTTTGTAAAACAGAGAGTATTTAACTTGTGCGATTAAAAGGTTAAAGGGAAAATTCTTAAACTCCCCCTTAGAGAGATGGATTGTACAATTTAATATGTTTAGGAAATCTTGTACTTACGTTTGCTTTACCATTCAAAGTACTAAAATCTATAACTCTCTGTGGTGTAACATAATGAAAAACCTATTTGTTGCTGTAAATGATGTCTGTCAGTTGTAACATGTGGCGAATCGAGAGATAGTTTAAAAAAACTAGAATGTCCATAGCCCCTTTCATGCTGGCTAAATTTGCTAAGAACTTCTGTTTCTTCAATTAGCTTCTTGCAAAATACAGAATGTACACATCCATACTACAGTCTCAGCCATTGATGAGCAAACAGGAGTAATTGCTACAATGGAAATAGGGGAAATTTGCACATGGAAAGTAAAAATTTTTTTTTAAAAAGGCAACAAGAATGTGGAAAATTATATTTGCCAATATCAACAACTGCATTTAGCGGTGAGTGAAAGGTGACTTTCTTTCCCTAGACCAGGGGTGCTCAACTTTAGTCCTCAAGACCCCCCAACAGGTCAGATTTTAAGGATATCCCTAGCTCAATCACTGGTTGAGCTACCTGTGCTGAAGCTGAGATATTCTTAAAACCTGAGCTGTTGGGGGGTTTTGAGGACTGGAGTTGAGAACCCCTGCCCTAGACAACACTATGTAACCATTTATAGCTTCCCAGCTTTGTACAAACTCTTTTCTTCATGTTTAATCCCAGTAGGGGTGAAACCTAAGGCCAGGTCCCCGCTGGCTACTGCAGCAGACACTGCAGGGACAAGAGCCACCCTACAATGGGGCCGAGCCCGCTGCGAGGGGGTCCACTGCGGTGCGCCGACAGGAGGAGTGCTAGGCCACGCCCCCCAGCGGTTCAGCCAAAGAGGGCGAACCTGCCGGGTGACATCACGGCCGTGCCCCCGTCACGCCCCCTCCCCCCCCCCCCGTCTTTCCCCCGTCACGCCCCCTCCCCCCCCCCCCGTCTTTCCCCCTGCAGCTCTGCAGACCGGGAAATTCGGCTGCACGCACCACCAGCCTAGCAGGCGAGCGTGCAACGCAGACAGCGGGGCTGCAGCCTAAGAGGCCTTGTACCAGCACCTTATCAGAACATATTGATCAAGGTCTTTAGAGAAGATGTCATTCGGTTGTTGGCACCTCAGAGTATTTGTTCGGAAAGAATGTATCGTGGCATCCTCTGATGTGGCAGCCATAGTTAAATGAAGGTGAAGATCAGCAAACATGAACATGTGTTGTGTCATTTAATCAGTTTGCAAGTAAACCACGCATGTTTTTTACCTAATTTATGTACTTATAATCGGATACGTTTCTTTTTTTAAAGGATAAACAACAAAAAACAAAGGCAGCGCTAATAAAATCTACTAAAGAAGACCAGCAGCCTATGATATAACTCTGACACCCTATGTCAGATAAGAAGGAGGAAAAAAAAAAGTTATATCTGTGGCGCTTGGCCCTAAAGTAAAAAATTAATAAAATAATATACAACCAGATGGAAGATGGTGTCCTCTGGGGCTCTCCTCATGAAGGCGTCAGTCATGTAAAAAATATATAAAAACAAACATAGTGTAATACAGTAACTAAAATAACATGCAACAACACTAACACATGCAGGACAACGACAAGCTGAGACAATCAAATGACTGATTTACATAAAAACATTTAATACAACAACTCAATGTATACAATTAGAACACTAAAAAGAATAGGTCACATGTGCACTCCAACACTAACGAGGCTGGCCGCTTACCAGACATAGATAGTAAGAAGGCGGTGGATATATCTGAGAGTATCCCCTCTCGTGTTGGCAAATATCAGCTCCCAAACGTCTCGCACGGTCAGCGGGGGCTTCCGAGGGGGATTATCCTATCCCTCCACAGCACAGGCCTCCGCTGGGCAGACAAAACCGGGCAGCGTGTCGCAGGAGCAAGCGTCACCACGTGCGCAGCAGCAGCGCAGGACGCGAGCAAGCAGCAGCAGGCCTGCGGAGTAGTCAGTGTCCAGCTTAATACAGGATAAACCATAGACAGCGCAATGGCAGGGATTGTCCGTGGAGATGATGTAGTACTTTTTCACCCCTGAGGAAGGAAGCGCAGTCTTCCGAAATGCGTAGGGTGGTTTACATGTGCACTGCTGGTGTTACAGTACCCTCCACATCTACATCATCTCCATGGACAATCCCTGCCATTGCGCTGTCTATGGTTTATCCTGTATTAAGCTGGACACTGACTACTCCGCAGGCCTGCTGCTGCTTGCTCGCGTCCTGCGGTGCTGCTGCGCACGTGGTGACGCTTGCTCCTGCGACACGCTGCCCGGTTTGTCTGCCCAGCGGAGGCCTGTGCTGTGGAGGGAAAGGAGAATCCCCCTCGGAAGCCCCCGCTGACCGTGCGAGACGTTTGGGAGCTGATATTTGCCAACACGAGAGGGGATACTCTCAGATATATCCACCGCCTTCTTACTATCCATGCCTGGTAAGCGGCCAGCCTCGTTAGTGTTGGAGTGCATATGTGACCTATTCTTTTTAGTGTTCTAATTGTATACATTGAGTTGTTGTATTAAATGTTTTTTATGTAAATCAGTCATTTGATTGTCTCAGCTTGTCGTTGTCCTGCATGTGTTAGTGTTGTTGTATGTTATTTTAGTTACTGTATTACACTATGTTTGTTTTTATATATTTTTTACATGACTGACGCTTTCATGAGGAGAGCCCCAGAGGACACCATCTTCCATCTGGTTGTATATTATTTTATTAATTTTTTACTTTAGGGCCAAGCGCCACAGATATAACCTTTTTTTTCCCCCTTTTTTTTAAAGGATGAAACCTATTTATTTTAGTATAAGAAATGTCCTGTTGAAATCGTTCAAGTGAAGATGGATTTCTATGATTCAGAATTCCTTATGGAGGGTATTTGATTTATGTCCTTCACAATCCGTCCTGTCTGCTGTAATCCATTTTGTTCTCCAGACTCTATTTCGTACTGTACATTTAATGTATGCAATATATGCTACGTTCAGTTTAGTATATATGATTTTTTTTATATGTATAGCACCCTCCAAGTACATAGCACTTAGCATTTTGTTTATAGAGTCAGATTCATCACACCAACCCTGTGGTGTAGCAGCTAGAGAATTGCTACTAGCATATGAAGGGTCATGGGTTAAATTCCTGCATGGTATGTTATAATTTATAAATTATTATTTTGTTTTTATTTAGCCGCTAAGGCAATGAAGGGGTTAAACCTCAACAGCCTGTTACTTGGGGCAGAGGGGGTGAATGAAGGGGGTGAATGAAGGGGGTGAATGAAGGGGGTGAATGAAGGGGGTGTATGAAGGGGGTGTGGTCCCAAGGTGGGTGATTGGGCCTACCTGGAAGTTGCGGGAGGAGTTAACCCCTTCGCTACCATGGCGGTGGGAACCGCTATGGTAATGAAGGGTTAACCAGTCCCGCTACCCCTCGGAAGGCCTAAACATCAATCCTTGGGGCTACTACCCCCTTCACCCAATCCCTACTACCCACCTCCTCTGCCCCCAACAACCCCCCGCTCCCCCCCTCCAAACACATACAGTAATGGGCAAAATGACAATTATCCACATCTGGATAATAGTGCATTTGCCCATTCTAAAATCAAACCAGCCAGCATAAATAAAGTAAAAAAAAGTTCAACTGCCATCATGAAGGGCATCCTTGTCAGCATACTGCAGGTCCATGTCCTCCATTGCCAAAAAGAATACAAGAAAAAATGCAATGTAATGGCCCCTAACCCCTTAATTACCTTAGTGGTTAGTAACCGCTATAGTAATTAAGGGGTTTACCCATGTCCTCCGCTACCCACCCGGGAGGCCTAACCACCCACCCCGGACCCACTATACCCATCCTCTACCCATTGATTAGCATAGTGGTAAATCATACCCATATAATATGGGCATGATAAGCCACAATAGTAGTCAATGGTCACCCTAATAAAAAAGTATGAACGCCAAAAATACACAATAATAAAAGATATACACAAGCACCTAAACACCCCAATTCAAGAAATAAAAGCACTAGCCAACCAATCAATTAAATAAAAACACTAACCAAAACAATTAAGTAATTTAAAACACTAGCCAACATATCAATTAATGAATTTAAACCAGTAGCCAACAAAAAAATGAATTTAAAACGCTAACCAATCCTAAAATGTACAAGCCATCCAAATTCAAAACAATTTAATCCAAATAATAAACAGAAATTGAAAAAATAATCAATCAATAGAAAACAAGCATTTGCCTAAAAATGCATTGGCTGTCACTGTATTTATCTGTATCCTAAGGGCATAGTTTAATACATTATCAGTAAATGGCAAGCAAATGCATAAAAATAAATAAATACAATAAAAAAAACTGAAATAAAAAACTATTTCATACATTCAATACTTATCTTACCTTTACAAGTCTTCACCCTCCGAATCCCAGTGCATCTGCAAGCTCTCGTACCGCGACGTTATCACCCGCCATCCAACGCCATCCACTGTGAAGACCAGCATCAGGTAAAAAGAAAATCTTCTTTCTTTTATCTTCTATCGCCGTCTTCTATCTTCATCTGTAATTATTTGTATTTTTTATTTAATCTTCTATCTTCTTCGTTCAATCCAAAGCCCCATGGTAAATCCACAACAGGATGTTGTCCCGTTGGCTTCTTGAGGTAAAAATGAGACAGGCCTTATATATGGCCTGTGACGTCACATTTTAGGGCCAGAGGGTAAAGCTCCAATCCGATCGGACGCTGTATCATGTGCCCGTTTTTTTTTTAAGAATGTGACGTCATCTCCAAGGGAGCTACGTCACATACTTAAAACCACATGGCTATATCACATGGTATTACAGCCAATGGGATTGAAGACAATCCCATTGGTTGCTGTACCATGTGATAGGTCACATAAGTCCTTTTGTAACCAGCAGCCTGTTAGGCTACTTCAAGAGTGGCCAACTCCAGTCCTCAACCATTTGTGTTCTCCAAGTATCCACGGGTGACCAGCTACAGTCCTCAAGGGCCACCAACAGGTCAGCTTTTCAGAATATCCCTGCTTCAGCACAGGTGGCTCAATCAGTGGCTCAGTCAGAGACTCAGCCACTGATTAAGCCCCCTGTGCTGAAGCAGGGACTGATTGAGTTACCTGTGCTGAAGCAGGGATATGCTGAAATCATGACCTGTTGGCGGCCCTTGGCTACTGGGAGAACACAACTGGTTGTATAATCCTTCTTAACATATGCAAATGAAGGCTCACTGTGCACTTCCATTGCATTCTTCACATATTATCTTTTTTAACCATAACTTAGGAATGTATCATTTCCACTCAACAATGTGTACTTTTTTTTTTTATTATGACAAACTGGGCTTGTTTGATACCACTACGCACTTCCATTTGCCTTTCATACATTATCTACAATTATTCAACTATTCCAAAAACTATATGACAAATCACTTTTGTATAATCCATGAGGGGAAAACATTTTCACATAGCACCCACACAATAAAGTCTAAGCCATTTCTGAATCATCCAGTACATTTCCCAGCATTATATTTACTTACACAGTCTGCAGGCATCGCTTCCTAAAAGCTGAGGTCATCTAAGGCCTGAATAGCTCGGCGAAGTGTTGCAAAAAATACAGTGCTGCTGCTGCTGGCAAAGAGCTACCGCAGATAACTCAATAGCTTTATAAATGTTTAAAAAAGTGTCTTTTAAAGCTTACTGCAAATACATCACAAATTATTTTGTTATTTAAATTTATTTACGTTTTTTATTTACATTGTCTGATTTTTATGACACTTAGCAATGTCTTCTCTTGCAACAACAAAAAATAGCACATTCATACAGGTATGTCATCATTATCATTTATTTTTTAAGTAATAACATGCCTCACTTAAGGGGGCAGCACAATACTTTACAGTCCGTTTGAGAACAACTACAATTAAATACAATTATTTTGTTACATAAGAGGCAGGAAAAGCCAAAGTTATAATAATACAAGGTTGCAGTAAATGAAACATTCAATTTACAGATGTTCATGGACAGTTAGAGATATAATTATGGACAAATGTATCATTTACAGACAGGATTAATATTGCGTTAGAAGAGGTAGGATAGGCCTGCAATGTGTTGTTAGAAAAGGCCCTGACTCAAGCGCTTACAATCTACAGGTAGGGTAAGTTGAAGCATTGTGTTCAGGGGATGAGAGGGTTGGCGAGTTTCAGAATGTAATAGAGCAGCTGTAGCCATACCAAACATCAGCAAATCGCAGCAAACGGCGACACCCTTTGGCTGCAATTTGGTCAGCGCCTTTGGGGCGACTCCGGTGTTATCTTCCAGAGACTGTAGAAAAAAAAAAAAAGTAGCACTACTAAATAAAATGACCTGATTACAGATTATTGGTGACTGCTCCTAACTTCAAAATGGTGTGGAGGAAAGTCATTTATTCTTTGAACGGCAACCATGCAATGATATTTAAAAAATATCCAAGACTTTTTAGTTTACTTCTTAAAGCTGGATAAGGACATTCATTAATATTTTATATTCACATTTCCCAACAGATTGCACGTCTATGTAATAAGGTGATTGTGCAACAAAATAGCAACATAGGTAATATTGCACTATAAAGGCATTTATAATGCTATATGTCACTTATTGAAGTTTAGGGAATAAGCCCCATGGAGTCAAATCATGTATGTACATCTACATTGATGCACCTATTAGAATGTACACTGATGTTTGTTACCATGGTTACCAAATTATTTATCATTTTTAATATTTAATTTCGCTGAAATTGTCTGAAAATGTAGTACATGTTGCAAAAATAATACATTTTGTTTCAAGAATCCTGCCGATGATATTTTTTTTTATCACTTAAAAAAACAAAAAAAAACCAATGGATTCCAAGATGGGGGCTGCACTGATCCGACTGAAACTTCTGGCTGATTTAAGTTAGGATGGCCGAAAGGTTCCCCCCCAAAAGTCATCAGAATCGCTCAAGGCGTTTGGCGCATGGAGAGAGAACACATGAACAGAAGCACAAACACACAACCAAAGAGGTCACAAAGTCTAGTATGTCTTCACTTCGCTCGCTCATCCAATTACTGTAATCATTTTTTTTTTTTTACTAATTATACATTTGAAAACACACACAATTCCATTTTCATTTAAATTGTACCAATCAGGTAATCAACATGAGGGATGCGTCATAAATGGTTTTAAACACAAAAAAATGCATCCTAAGCCATACACACGCCGTATATTTTCTGAAGATTTGTATGACTTTTTAGCAGTGACACTTTGGACGCAACACACATTTAAAATACTATTTTAGTACATTGGCCCCTGGATTCCTTGGCAATCAGAGAAGAACAGCATTTAGAAACGGTACATTTCCCAAGTACGTATTTAGTTTCTTTTGTTCCCCCTGCGTTAATATACATAATAAAGCCGCCGCTTTCTACTGTAATACTGCAAAGTGCGTACAAAGTTTAATGTTTCCTGAAAAACAAATGTTTATTTTCCAAGCAGCTCTACCTCCGCAAAATCCTTCGTAGCCTGATCTTGTGTAGAGGATTTGGAAAACAGATGGATTAACAAGCCACTGGAGCTCAAACTTTGAGTACTGTATAACATGCAATCATTTGGTACAAACTTAGAAAGCATTTTTGTCCTTATTGCATGGCGTATCACTAACCTATTCTACAAATATGTTACTCAGACTCTATCCAGGGCTCTCAAACTCAGTCCTCAAGGGCCATCAACATGCCAGTTTTAGATAACCCTGCTTCAGTCTTCTACTGACCACTGATTGAGCCACCTGTGCAGAAGCAGGGATATCCATCAAACCTGACCTGTTGGTGGCCCTTGAGGACTGAGTTTGAGACTCCTGCTCTATACGCATGAAAACTTTATTTGGGAACATTTTTGACTGGAGCTGACCACCCCTGGTCTATGGGTTAAAAGAATCAGTTTCTGAAAACAAGTTTAAACAGAAACAATAGTGACAGCAAAATGAATGGGAAAACTAGAGCAATTCTATAATGATGATAAATGTTGTACTACTTCATAGTGTATGTTTCCAGTTTATTTAAGGAATTCTACATATTAGATTGTTCAAAAAGGTTAATGCCTCCATAATAATATGTATATAAAAATACAGATACATTTAGAGTTACTTTAGTTAAAAGGCAGGATTGAAAGTGTAGGAGAGCCTACCGTCTTTTCTCTTTGTGGGAACTAACTATACAAAGATACCCAAATGAAAGACAGTCTTGGTTTTTAATATTGGTATCGAAAGCAGTACATCAAGCTCGTCAATGTTATTTCCTGGATACAGTCGGTTTCCATCAGACTATCCTTGATAATACCAGCACCCCCCTGACCCGTTGGTTCCAATTCTGCGATCGATCGCAACCGGAAGTGACGTAACGGGCTAACCGGAAGTGACGCGATCTCGGTAGCAGGGTTGGCGGTGAACACAAGAGCTGCGCATCATTATTTTTATGTGTCTATGCACATAGTGCAGAATGGCCTATCCTGCTGAAACCTGATACTTCATATTGAGCAAGCCTTCCATGCAACACGTTCATATCCACTGCAGCTATTCTATTGAGAAATTGTGAGTCCCCAACTGTGATTCATTGAGATGTTTTTACTGTAGAACATACTATACTATATTTTTTTTCATTTTTTCCCCCACATATGGTGACATCTGCGCTCCCCACAAGCTTCTTTCTACTATCCTTGATAATTACCATGAATACACTCATCAACAGTTATGAAGACACATACGTTATATAAAACAAGAAGTCCAGAGTAACATCCAATGTGACAAAAATACCAGTGAAATACTTATATATCTCTTGAAAAAAGGGTAATTTAGTTAACCCTTTGGCCAAAGCGTATAAGCCTGCGAGCCACTTTCAAGGCATGACCATAATATCGCAGGTCCTAACACTAACTGATTAAAATCCTTATTTACCTCTATAATTAGAGGAAGGGTGGTCTGGCATTGAACCTGTCGCAACCAGCTACATGAAAAGGAAACCTGCTTACTTGGACAGTGGGGAGGGGCGAGCTTTAAACCCTGGGTGGGAGGAGCTACTAACTTCCAAAACAGCGGAGACCAGCTGGACAAAGTAAACAAACACACAGATACCCAGCAAGCTCTCAGAACCCCCCCCCCCCCCCCTCCAAATAACCCTTTTTTCAAGAGATATATAGGTATTTCACTGTGTATTTTTGTCACATTGGATGTTGCTCTGGATTTCTTTGTTTCTTGTTTTATACAATTAGCCACGCCCACTAGCACTCCTTTTGACACTTATATACATATATATATTGTGGTAATTTGGGGGGTCTTCTGAGAGCTTGCTGGGTATCTGTGTGTTTGTTTACATGCATTACATGTTTATGAAATGATTACACTTCTTAGTGACATATCTTCGGTAATTGTTGCAGCCACCAAATATGAGAAATGTAACTTTGTGCTGACATTTGTACGATTCATCGATAAGTATTTAGTTTAGATAAATTAACTTGTGTTTAGGGTAATATAGCTTTGGGTAGATTCAGTTTTCTATACCAGAATTCCTAGATATAACACTCAGTGCTCATTTACATGTCATTACCCAGAATCCCTAGCTGCAGTGGAAGCACTGTTTGCTAAGTGATAATGGGGAAAGACAGGGTTGCAGACTTGTCTGAGACATGCAAATGTGCTCAGCAGGGGTATTTTTATTTGCGAAAAATAACGTCATAGGTAAAACTAATTCAAAATGTAAATGTGGGGTTTCCGTCACTTACTCATAATGCCCTCTCCATGATTTACTGATTCATAATACTCCCAAATAGAGCATGGCACTGAGCTAGTCTGTAGAATAGACAGAACCAAAGTAAGGTAGAAGCGATACTTTTAATGGCTAATTTCTGATTAAGAAGAGTGCAATCTTCCAGGACCACTAAAGTTTTTCACGAATCCACCTGAAGAAGGGACCTTGATGGTCCTCAGAGCTTGCACTCGTTAGTTAACCCCGTGATTTGCAACCGGGGTTCCGCGGGTATCCCTAAAGGGTTCTGTGGCCACCAAGGGCGGAGAGCTGGGACAACTCTCCCAACCTGTACTGCCAACCTCCCTCCTACTGGTTGGCACCGGAGGTCGGGTCCAACTTCCGTCCACGGGACCAGCGCACCACCGGAGTCTCCTCGACCCAAGGTAAGATTATTGGGGGAGAGGGGGGGGGGTTGTGTGAATCTGTCTGTGTATTTGAGAAGAAAGATGGGGGAGTATAAGAGGGGTAGAAAAAAGGGCAGAGTAAGAGGGGGAAAGAGAGAGGGGACGATAGGGGGGAAGTGTACGATGGGAAAAGAGAGGGGGAAGAGGGGAAGAGAGGGGTACGAAAGGGAGTTAGTTGAAGAGAGGGACGGGGAAAGAGTGAGACGGGGCAGAGAGAGACGGGGCAGAGAGAGATGGGGGAGTGAAAGACAGGGGAAGTGAAAGACAGGGGGAGAGAGGGTTGGGGAGAGAGAGGGTTGAGGCTCCCCAGAATTTCACAAAAAAAGGTTGAATACCACCGAGTTAGCCATTAAAGGTATCCCTTTTACCTTACTTTCTTTCTGTGTAATCCTATATAAGTGATAAAAATCTATTATGCAGGAAACAGTTTGTCTGACGCAGGGTTGTGAGTAGTAATGCAAAGCATTTTCTGGGTTACAAATTTGGAAGCGATTAGAAAAATACACAGGTTAACTCAGTCATCAATTGAATGTTTGTTTTATATAAGCTGTAGCCGCTGTCGCCGCTGTTTGTCTTAACTTGAAAGCACCGTGTAATCTAAGATGGTTTAAACTGTAAAACATGGTATCAGGCAGTTTAGCTACATAAATCTCTAAATCCTGTTTGTGTAAATTAAGAAGGGATCGGAATAATCCATCATTTATTTTTTCAACAGTTTTGTCCAATTGTGCCAAGCAGAATATTGCTTATTTTAACCATGCATGAATTTCCTTCACATAATGTGTAAACCAAACAATCAATTCCACAAGGGGGCAGAATTCTCCTGAAAAGGGATAGCTTCTTGTAACTTATTTGATGCAAAAACATATATTAAAGCACCACCCCAAGTTGCAGCTTGTTTCTTTTATTTTTTAATTAGGGATTGAAGCAGGGGATTTCCGGAGCTGAACTGTGTTTATTTCAGCTCTGGGGACCTCCTGCTTCCCCAGACACTTACCTCCGTAGGGGGTGCCAGTATCGCCTTCATGTTTAAATATCCCTCGTCACGCAGGCCAATAGGACACCGCAAGGGACGACATCACAGCTTCCCATTGGCCCGCAAGACGCAGAACATTGAAAGCCGCCATTATGTGAGCCCCAACAAGCTCCATCAGAGCTGCTACCTGCAGAGATACCGGCACCAGCTACGGCGGTAAGTATCGTATGAAGCAGGGAGCTAAAATTAAGCTCAGCTCCGGGGACCCCCTGCTTCAATACTATAACTAAAAAAATAATAATATAACATAAAATGCAACCTTCAGCGCTGCTTTAACTTCAAAGCCCTTAATGCTTCCAAAATGAGTACATTTTAATAGTAGCTGCATGGCTGTAAAGACAAATGTGCCAGCAATTACATACACCATTTGTAAAAGAGAACAATCCACATAAGAGAAATAAAATACTTTTTCATCATCCTTCAGTGTTGCAAAATTACATTTTTAAGCATAATCTTAGTAGACAAAGATGCACGGAGACGTGTGGGAACTGCTTTCTGGGCGGGGGTGCTATGCCTACAACATCAGGAACATACATAAATTACTATAATGTAAACATGTATCAACCTGCTGCCATGACAATACGTTTATGACATTATGACGTATGACTAGTTCCAGCAATAATGTCATAGTGTCTCCTCATATGTGAACTTTTCTTCCATTACAAATGGTTCAGACTAGAATGTTTTATATGAACATATGGTTTTATAACATATTTTTATTCCATTAGGATCCTATATGAAAGCTTTGCAGCTATACTATTGGATACACTGTAATGTGCCTCTTGTAGTCTGTACGATCAAACCCAGAGTCCTCTCCTGCCATCATTGCAAAACCCAGTGTCAACGCGCAGCCACAGATGCTACACGTCTGTTTATTACAGGAAGTCAGCGGTGTTCAAACTCAGCCCTCAAAGGGCCACCAACAGGCCAGGTTAAGGATATCACTGCTTCAGCACAGGTGACTCAATCAAAATAACTGAGCCACCTGTGCTGAAGCCGGGATACCCTTGATACCTGGCCTCTTGGTGGCTCTTGAGGATTGGAGTGTGAGCACCACTGACAAACAGAGTTGCCACCACTCCGGTTTTGACCCGGAGACTACGGGTTTCGCAATATATTTCCTGGCTGCAAGTTTATCTGAATAATCTCCAGGCGGCGGCATCTGCCGGCAAATCCCAGCGCAAATCCCGTCAACATGGGCGCGCTACGTCAAATGGCGTTGCGTTGCCATGACAATGGGACACTGTGACGTCATGGCGTCACGCGACACCCAGTTGCCATGACAGCGGTACGCTATGTGATGTCACGTGGCATCCCGATGCCATGACAACGGGGCATCACGTGACACCCCGGCGCCATAAGGTGTCCCGTTGTCATGGCAATGCGCGCCCTTTGAAGTCGCAGAGCCAGGCTGACGGGACCCTGCAGAGGGAGATGATGCCACCGGTAAGAGAAATAAATACATGTAAAAAAAATATATTGCAAAAAGTCTCCGGGTTAGCCTTCAGTAGAATGTGGCAAACCTTCTGACAAAATGGGTGTCAGTGGGTCTGTAATGCCTCCAACTTTAAGGTGCAATATATTAAAGTTCTAAAAAATAATCTGTCTCCAATATTATGCCCTGCTGTTCACTGGAATAGAGACAGTGGAGGGGACTTCAATAGGGGTTTCCATGCAATACTGGCCCCAATCTGCATCCTCGCCGTTTAATGAATAACCCGCCCTTGACTGCTGGTAGCACATTTATCTCTTCAGTTGTGGTTGTTAAAAATCTTGGCACTCCTATCAGTCAAAATCTTTTCTTCACTTCTCACATCTATTATGTTACCGCTTTATAAAGCTTTCCAGATGCTAAATTATATAAATCATAAGTTCTTCCTCTAGACAGTAAGACCAAGATTGTGCACAGTATGTGCTGACCGTTTCTCAGCTCTGCTATATTTGACCTGACACAATAAATGCACATTTCCCCACACTTGATTCTCTTGTGTGTACTGTCTGTGATGCAACATATGACTATATTACTATTTGTGTTCTAATACCACTTGAAAATAACATGATCACATATCTAGGCCACCTTCCATACAAGCACACACACACACACACACACACACACACACACACACACACACACACACACACACACACACACACACACACACACACACACACACACACACACACACACACACACACACACACACACACACACACACACACACACACACAGACATGGCGTCTCTCTCTCTGAACAGACCACACATACTGAAATATTTCCTAGCTCCTCTAAACCTCAACTATGGGCTCACACATTTTTGCAGGCATTAAGGTTGTGAATAATTCACTCCTGGGCAGTTTACAAAACAAAGAGTCAATATTTTCATGGCTTAGATAAATGATAGGTGAACTGAAGCAGTAATTATATCAAAATTGCGAAGCAAAAGAACACACAGTTTTAGCAGAGCAATAATATGCCTGCTTAGTGATTTCACCACCCAGCATACACCCAGACATTTTAGATTGCATATTGCAAATGCCTAAGCAGGACACGTGTGAAGAGTCACATACAATATGGATTTAATGACCTTGGAGCAGAAGGGACCCTTTATGGGTTTTTTTTAAATAGGTTTGAAGCGGGGGGTCTCAGGAGCTAAACCGCATTGATTTCAGCTCCGGGGACCCCCTGCTTCCCGAGATACATACCTCTGTAGTAAACCTCTGCTGTTTAAATGTCCCGTGTCATGTGGGCCAATAGGAAGCTGCAAGGGAAGGTGTCACGGCTTCAGTGTCCCCAGGAGGGCTGCGTTAAGCTGACATTTAAATCCATATCTGAGCGGGGCTATTCCTTAACACACCTTCTGGAACCAGAACACATCTTATGTAAGTGCCATGGTTGACAAAGTAAGAATGATGCTAAATAATACTTTGAAAGATTGTGTTGCTAATTTTTCACTCTAAATTCAAGTGTGATGATTCCATTTTTAAGGGTTTTTTTTTTTTTAGGTTCAACGTTGCATTTTTTTGTAGCTTGCTAAATTTTCTTCTGGTCTACACATTTTTGTGACTTAGTGAGCCACCTCTGCTGAAGCAGGGACTGATTGAACCAGCTGTGCTGAAGCTGGGATATCCTGAAACCATGACCTGTTGGGGGGGCTTGAGGACTGGAGTTGAGTACCCCAGCCAAAAAGACTGACAGATTGGATATTTGTATAATATACTAGTTTTGATCACTTATAGGGTAAGAATTTAAAATGGCAGTGGGCCAGATACCTCGCAAGAAGAAATGACCATCGTTGGACAAAGATAGTACTCAACTGAATTCCAAGAGAGATTAAGAGACCAAGGCAACAACCAAAAGTAAGATGGGAGGATGTAATCATAGAATGTGTTGGAGCGACGTGGAGAAGAGAGGCTTGCACCCGCAGTACATGGAAGATCATTGGGGAGGCTTCATCCAGCAGTGGATCGACAAGGGCTAGAGGTGTTAAAGGGTTCCTTACTTTTCCATCCCTATACACCAATAGGGACCACATAGTATCTACACACACTTTTAGTTATGCTACTATCTCTCACATTTCCACACCCACCCACACCATTTATATTAACTCCCACTCCACACACCCCTTTTGTAAAGCACTGTATACACTGTGGGCTCTCCATTCATTTATATTCACACAGATACACACACACACACACTCTTACATCACTTACTTTCAGGAACCATTTAACACCTCTAGCCATAAATTTCATCCACACCGGGGGAAGGACAAGCACAGATAACATTCCAAGAGACAATGTTTTTAAGTATACCCTTTGCTTGCTTCATTCATTGTAACATCGCCGGAAGAAGAGATCAGTGTATCTCGAAAGCTCACACAAATAAAAGCATTTTGTTAGCCACAGAATGGTATCATCTATTTATTTTTATATATAATATATATATATATTTCCAAAATAAAACACTGCTGGGTTAAAATTATGCAATAGATTGTAACAGTCAACAGCCTTATGTCAGAACACACAGATAACATACTGTATGAAATTGATAGGCTAAATTCTTCATGTATCATTACTGAAAGGTCAAATAAAGCCTATAGTCTGCATATAACTGTATTCATCCATTAGTACCACTCTTCTGATATATATTTTCGGTCTGTGTTTATTCGCCTTTATCCATGTCAGGTTAGTTTCCTTGGCGGTTGTTCTTTTTGTTCCAATTGTTCTATTTGTCTTTGTTTCATTGTGGCATGCTGTAATGTTAACTGGGTAGGATGAATAAAGTTAAATAAAGACAACATTGAAAGTGAAGAACAGGCTATTTTGGATACAAAGGAACAGAACAACATTCTAAGTATATCTATTGAATGTGATTTCTTACCATGTGAACAACATTGAGACCCATGTATTTGGATATAAGCAGGTAATATCAAACCTCACGGTTATGTGGAACCAGCTCCCACAATACTCGCAAATGGGTAGTTAAAAACAGAACCATTTTTACACATTAATCGTGCCAGATATACGGCTTAAAGAGACAACATGGCCAAGAAGAAGCAAATCAAGACAAAGAAAAAGGAAAGTCCCACTGATAAGAATGATGGTCTGTATTAGGAAATGGATATTCATAGAACAAACAATAGGTAGCTGTATGCAAATGGTGTTAAAACATTCATAATGCGACTTTTAAAATGCTGGTCTAGACCATCAATCCCCCGCCCCGGAATAGATTTCTTGGTTTTATCTGTGAAAAAGACACAACGCACAACTCTCATAGTGTAAGACTAATTATATTGTTACAATCAAGAGAGGTAATATATGCACGTAGAAGATATCTCAGTAATCAAAGCAGGGCATGTTTAGGGTACATGTTACCACTCGTGTACTCGCTCCGTGGATCGTCTCCGCAGTCCTCAACCTCTGGTCCAGAAGCACAGCGTCCCTCGGTCAAGGAATCTCCAGTCCTGAGAATCCTCCTCTGGTCATGGGTCCACACGAGTGTCCCACACTCCCGGTACACAACTATTCCAAATGCTCCCCTTAGTATTGGCTCTAGGGCTCACTCAGCCCAAGTTTCAAGCCGTAGCTTCAGTTTGTCAAAGCGGAGCACCTGACATCACTGGGGGCGTGTCCAAATGAACAAACTCTCCAGCAGAGGAGCAGTGTGTATGCAGCAAACAGCTGATCAGAGCACAGGCACGAAGATACCGGGATATAAAGTCTTTAAACACTTGAACAGCACAGGTCCTACGCGTTTCATAGAATAAAATCTACTTCATCAGGGATGATTACTTTCAGGGATGATTACCTTCACACACCCCCTCTACCCACAATAAACATGGCACTGGTAGTTAACTCCTTCATTGCCTTAGCGGTTTATTGCATGGGATTCCTGCCGGGGGTCTCCGGCGCTGATATTAATGAGTATCAGCGCCAGAGACTCCCGACATCAATCCGATGCAGAAAAAATGCATTTTTTTCTGTCATGTCTCGCCGCCTTCTCTGCAGGTTCTCCCCAGCTTCACGTCAACTTTTCCTGCCGTGAGGATTTTGGGAGAAACTCGCCATTCTAGAGCCGCGATTAGCCTCAATAAACTAAACGAGACTCCTAGAATTGCACGAGTTTCAGAACCTGCCGATAAGTGGCATATCGCCACTCGCCAGGCGATGTTTTTTGGATGGCTGCAAAAATTGTCGATTCATGCCGTGGAGCTCCGTTTAAAGCGGCCACTCTCACGTGAAGCTGTGGATGTGCTGGACTCTGTCTATATGCTAGCGGGGACTCCTGAAAGACTCCTTACCTACCCATTAAGAACCAGGATATCACGAAACAGCTTCAAACACCTTTGATGACATCTGATCCGGTTTACACGCGGTGTATGGGTAACAAATCCCTGATATGCTTGTATAATATCTCTTTGATGTACGCACATTACCTACTTTATTGATTGGTTGTTTCAATATAATTTATAATGCACTATGAGCGTTGTGCGCTGTGTCTTTTGTGTTTTTATCTGTATTTCTAGGGGGTGTTCTGGGCCATCCCTGCCATCCCTGCCATCACAGCTGCAGACGCTCTAATTTGCCTAGTGTTTGTTTAAGGTCACGTATTTACCTTTATTACATCACTTATCACTTCACGTCTTTGAATTGTTTAATTAGTTGCGCACTGATCTTTCACCCTCTCACCTATCTGCTCTTTTGGTGGTGCACATTATCAATTCATATTTGCTAGTCACCCTCAACTAATTATGGTTTGGAGTTTGGTTAATTCTAGAAAAAAACGTGATGAAAACTTTGATTTATTATTCTCGGAGGAACATGTTGTAGTTCCAGAGAGTGGGGATGTTAAGGGGTCTATTGAGAAACATTTTAAGGTTTTAGAACAGTTACTCCTTACCGAAAGTAAAATCCATCTTGAAAAAGAACTATACAAAAATATGTAGATTGTGATAGAGTCCCTAGGGGCTTGCGATTTCGCAAATCACCTACCTTCGGTAAGGAGGATCAACATTTTATGAAGGAATGGAACAGAATCCTGGATGATTGTTCAGTGGCTCTCATGAAATTGATTATATACGAGAGAACTAAAACGCTAAAAATCATTGATAAGGAGGTTTCAGGCGTGATTAAGTTGCTTGAGCCTCTGGTTATTGAGTATGATTGCTCAGAGATGGAGCATGACCTTCGCATGAAACTTGAGCATGCGGAGGAAGAAACTTTAAAGAAGAAGCACGAAAAGTTTTTTTAGAGATAAAGCTGACTATGACAATAATAGGCAGAGGAACTGGGCCAAAGATCCCGACAGGGGTAGATCTTCAAAAACAAATTCCCAGGGAGGGGGTGGTAGGGACTCCTCCCAATCCCTGAATAGAGCTAATGATCAGCAAAGATATTTTAAATCCTATCCCCACCCGAATGAGAGGGGTTGGGAAACTCAGGCATATGAGGATAGAAGAGGTTTCATACAAAATAATGGGTATTTCCCTCACCCTAGACTAGAGGGACATTTTAGGAACCCTAATTATAAAGGAAAGAACTACATCCCGAATTTTAGATATGGACAAAGGGAGTATGAAAGAAATGATCTAAATTTGAACCACAGAGTTAATAAACCTAGTTCGAGATATAGATCACCAGCTCAACCGTCTCCATCTGTTTTTTTAGACTCAGTCAAAAACAGACATATAGATCCCCTAAGAACGGAGGAGGGTCTGGGGTCTGTTCAGAAACCAATATTAGAAAAAAAGAAAAGGGCTCTGTCAGAAGAGGAACGAGAGGGGGGGCCAGACTTAAAGAAAAGAGATTACGAGAAGGAATGATTACACCATCCCCTAGAGGGATTTTTAACCTGTCCACGGTCATTTTGACCAATGACCATAAAAAAGTTTTAGACAGAGGCCTTACATTCTCTCGTTCATGTGGACCTAGTTCATTTCAATTATACACAGATCTCCAGAAGTTTGTGCGCAATCTGACTCTGAAGAGACATTTTATTAAATGTGATTTGGAAAGTAATGTAGATAGAGTGGGAAAAGCAGTACTTGCTGATTCACCCATACCTCTTCAGACTGAGATTGCGGACTATGAAATAGTGTGTAGACATACCCATTTTAGAGGGAGATCTACATTTTACCCCGCACATTCAAAAGGTCACCACATAGAGACCTTTTTCAATATGGTCAATAAGGATTTCAATCTCCTGACAAGTAGTATAAAAAATGGTGATATAAAACACAATCTTAATAAGAATGAAACATTGGCTTTAAAATTCCTGCAAGAAAATAACGATTTGATCATCAGACAGGCTGATAAGGGGGGGGGGGGGTGTCGTGCTACAAAATCGGAAGGATTATGAGGGGGAGGCCCTACGACTTCTGAACGACACCTCCTCATACAGAAGATTAACAAAAGATCCCACTGGTGAATTTCTGATTGTATTAAAAGGCCTTCTTGATGAAGCCCTCACTACCAATGAGTGAGCATGATTTTCTATATTATAGCTGCCCAAGAATCCCAATATTCTACCACCTTCCCAAGACCCATAAATCTTTCCCAATATGTCGATTATTTCCTTCAGCCCTATGTGGCTAAACTTCCCTTCCATTTAAGAGATTCCACCTCAGTGTTAGACTTGTTGGAGGGATTTGAATGGAAAGATTTGTATAGGTGGCTCACATGCGATGTGCAGGCCCTATATACGAACATACCACATGTGGAAGGCCTAACAGCTGTTGATTCCTTCCTATC
Source organism: Ascaphus truei (assembly GCF_040206685.1). Lineage (NCBI taxonomy): Eukaryota > Metazoa > Chordata > Amphibia > Anura > Ascaphidae > Ascaphus > Ascaphus truei. The sequence goes on along the minus strand of NC_134491.1, from coordinate 57,692,653 downwards.
AGGTGACTTGGATCTACATCCCCTGAATAGAAAGTTTATTTTGGAATCAATAAACTTCATACTAAAACATAATTATTTCATGTTTTTGGATCAATTCTTTCTACAGGTTTGCGGAACTGCTATGGGCACAAGATTTGCCCCCAGTTTCGCAAACCTGTACATGGGAGGCTGGGAAAGTGAATATATCTACAACAATAATCCCTTTAAAACAAATATTATTATTTGGCGTCGCTACATACACGATATCCTGTGCATATGGGATGGTGACCAATGTTCGGTTGGTCACTTCATAAAATATATAAATAATAGCAACAAAAATTTATCATTTACACATTTGGACAATGAAAGGGAAATACACTTCCTGGATCTCAGTCTAGCGGTTTCAAATGAAGGGAAGCTTGTAACTAAAACATATTTTAAAAATGTGGATTCCAATAACCTATTACTGGCCACAAGTAATCATAAAAACACCTGGATTAAAAGCATACCTAGTGGCCAGTATTATAGACTAAGAAAAAACTGCAGCAGAGATAGGGATTTCGAAGAACAGGCAAAAAAGTTGACCTCCAGATTTCTGGAGAGAGGATATCACCTTGACAAATTAAACAGTGATTTGGATAAAGTGAGGAAATTGGAAAGAAGCACAATGTTAAAACCTAAGTGCAAGAAACTTAAGAATCAGCAAGAAAATGAGGGAAAATGTGATGTGTCCTTCATCACCAATTTTAACTCGATGACTGTGCAAATTGAGAAAATTATAAAAAAAAACACTGGGCAATCCTTTCAAACGATTCAATAATAGGTGCCCACATTTCAGAATTCCCAAAATTTATATATAGAAAAGCAAAGAATTTAAAAAGTATGCTATCACCAAGCGATATAAAAACCAAAGAAAATTCAAATGGTGAAAAAAGATGGTTAACTGCTAAACCTATTGGGAATTTCAAATGTGGAAAGTGCTCAGTATGTAAACATTTGCACCCTAACAAAAAATCATTCACTTGTAAAACTACTGGTGAGGTCCATGACACCAATGACTTCATTTACTGTAACTCAGACCATATTGTGTATGTAATTGAATGTCCGTGTGGCCTACTTTATGTGGGGCGCACTAAGCGCCCTTTGAAGGTGCGCATTCAGGAACATTTACGCAACATTAAAATAGGGTATATGAAACACAGTTTATCTAAACATTATGTACAATATCACAATGGGGATCCTTCTTCTCTACTGTTTAAGGGTATTAAACATATACCAAGAAACAGAAGGGGTGGAGACAGGGTAAAAGAGCTATCTAGGCAAGAAACCTTCTGGATACACAAATTGAACACTTTGTATCCGGGGGGTTTAAATGAGGACATAGACATTTGGTCCCTCTATTAACGATCCTTTATGAGTCTATGTGGTTTATATTCTTTGTAAAAACTTTTATCTAGATATTCTTATTTATATTTTTATAACTTTTAATGTTTTTTAGTAGTCCGATACTCCTATGTTCATTTTTTATACATTTTTTATGCTTTCGTGCTTCTTCTTTGGAGAATTGTTATCAGCAACTCCACTCAGGTCTAGTTGATTTCTGGGTGCAAATATATGTATATATGTATTTTATTACAGACCATGCACTATGTGTCGCTCTGTTATACTTTTATGATAATGCACTAACATTTCTTTCTTTATTTTAGAATCGTCTATCGTGATTTATATATGTATTTCTTGTTTTCTGCTAGCGTTATACTATTGATGTTAATAAAGTTTTATTTGTTGTCATGTTGCCATTGACAACCGCATGGAGTAGTGTACCAGGCCCTTGACTCCTCCCCGCCGCCATCCTATTGGTTGGAGTGTCCGTCTGACGAACCAATGGGGTACTGGCGTGGGATATTTAAATGCCTCGATTTCGACCGTTCAATATTCCCTGATGAAGAAACCCTTCGGTTTCGAAATGCGTTGGAAAGTGTGCTAGTATTCTGTCCTACTACTGTGCCTAGTATTCCGGGCTGATCCAGCCACCGGGAGGAGGTTTTGCGACGTGATTTTCGGTGCAACCCTCCAGTGACGTCACCAACCCGGAAGTGAAGGAACGGAGGACAGCTAAAGGAATCCAGCCGGCGTGGAGCTCCGTTTAAAGCGGCCACTCTCACGTGAAGCTGTGGATGTGCTGGACTCTGTCTATATGCTAGCGGGGACTCTGAAAGACTCCTTACCTACCCATTAAGAACCAGGATATCACGAAACAGCTTCAAACACCTTTGATGACATCTGATCCGGTTTACACACTGTGTATGGTAACAAATCCCTGATATGCTTGTATAATATCTCTTTGATGTACGCACATTACCTACTTTATTGATTGGTTGTTTCAATATAATTTATAATGCACTATGAGCGTTGTGCGCTGTGTCTTTTGTGTTTTCATGCCTTTATCGCCCACTTATCGAGGCTTACTAAATAGCAGTAGGCATTTTGGCCGAAAACGCTTCGATAAGTGGCTTATAGAGGCTTATAGATTAGGCCCCTTAATCTCTGATACAAATTTACACAATTAGAAGTGTATATACAGAATGTGTTTTTTTTTCCCCACTGTGCCTACTCATGATAAAATTTAACACTGATACTGTCGATATTTTTTAGGTTATAAATATAATACAAGAATGGTGGATTCAGGGGGGTAGGCGCAGGAGGTATCGCCTGATGAAGCACTGAATAGTGTGAAACGCGTTGCGGATTATATACAGTACTTGTTGGTGCCCAGACGTTTGGTTGTACAAGTCCCAGCTTCATACGAACTTTAGAGCTGGTTTTACCTGCTCGTTGAGACGCAAAGTAAACAGGCGATCGGAGGGCAGCTCCATACGGGTCCTGTGACATCCGCAACCCGGAAGCAAGATCTGAGCCTTGCCGGGCAAGTCAGCCCCAGCGCGCGGGACTGAACTGCAAACATCAGGCAATACCTCCTGCGCCTACCCCCCTGGATCCACCATTCTTGTACTGGCCGCTACTGGACAATTTTAATATTATGTGTAAGTGTTTACATTTTATTATATCAATTGCATAATATCCTTAACCCTTGGTGCGCTTCTGTGTCTTTTTCACTATCTTCTGACGTTGGAGTCTTCCTACGGAAGTTACCAGTGGAGGAGGGGTGCCTCCACATCACAGTAGCAGCGAGAGGGGAGAGCTGATCTACTCCAAGATCCCTTCTAGGAAGCATGAGCGCGGATTGACTTTTCTACTTATAAATATAATACATCTGAGTGCTCTTTACCTGGTGATCCACACGTGATTATTTTACATGAGCACGGGAGGCCAACTCCAGTACTAAAGGGCCACCAACAGGTCAGGTTTTAAGGATATCCCTGCTTCAGCACAGGTGGCTGAATTAAGCATGTTTTAGGTGATTTTTTTCACACCTAGACACTAATATTTGACTGCGCTTTTGGAACACTGACCACAAAAAAAAATGTTTAATGATGGCTTTACCGTTATGTTTCGCAAAACATTTTTCAATTCCAAGATACTGTACTGTATACACACCCATCCCATGCTAGTGTGCTACACAGAGTATAAACTTAGATGCACTGCACTGCATTTATAACTGTGAATTATTACCCAGAGTCTGTAATCTTATAGTTTCCTTGCATTGTTCCGCACAAAAAAAAGCGATCTTACTTGTCTCTTGGCAAATTACCCTGGAACTGTCCAAATGAAATAATGAAAGTTTCAGAACTCTATGGAAAGTTAAATATTAGAATTGTGGTAATGGTAAAAAAAAAAAGCAATTCATGTGCTTTTATTATTATTATTTTTTGTAATCATAGTTTGAAGCAGGGGGTCTCTGAAGCTGAACCTCATTAATTCCAGCCCTGGGGATCCCCTACTTCCCGAGAGATACAAGGGCGGAGGGGTGAGAGGGGGGGTGGCGGTGTGGGGTAAGGGCGGAGGATGGCGGTGGCAACTGCGGAGGGATGAGAGGGTGGGAGGCAAGGCCGGAGGGGTGAGAGGGGGGGGGTGGCGGCATGGTGAATTAGGTTCAGCAGCGGTAAGGCCGGAGGGGTGAGGGAGGGGTGGCGTCGTTGTGTTGCAACTGCAGCGGCGGCCAAGTGCAGCTGTCCGGAAGTGTGTGAGGGAGGGGGTGGTGTGCCGGGGGGGTGGCGGCGGCGTCCAGAAGCTGCAGCTGCGCCGGCAGCGGTAAGACGCAAGCGTTTGGAGGTGTGTGAGGGAGGGGGGTGGTTGTGCCGTGTGCTCTGCTTAGTTTGACGAAAGGGGCCGGAGGGGTGGGAGGGGTGGGGGCGTCTTCAGGAGGTCCAGTGGCGCTAAGACCGGAGGGGTAAAGACCGGAGGGGTGAGGGTTCGTTTAATTTGGTCGGTGTGGTGGTCAGCGTCTCCAGAGGTGTCTGCGTCTCCAGGGGTGAGCGGTCGAGGCTGTCTCAGTGTGGTGTGTGAGGAATGGAATCCGCAGGGTAGGCTCACCGAGTATGAGGAAGCTCAGGGGTGTGATCAGCCCACACGAATGAGAGGCTCAAGCAGTATGAGTGTGGTGTGTGAGTGTAACAGTGGGTTAGTGCGCACCGGCCAATGAGAGCCATGGGGGGGGCGGGACACACGGGGGGCAGGACACACGGGGGGGTGAGACACACCGGCCAATGAGAGCCATGGGAGGGCGGCCGGACCAACGGACCAATCAAATTGTCTACAGGGACGCACAAACAACACTTTCAGTTTTATATATATAGATAGGCAATCCAAGCAAACTGTTTTTTCTTTCCTTTTTTTTTTTTTTTTAACATTGGATTGAAGCAGGGGTTCTCCAGAGCTGAACCCCATTTATTTCAGCTCCGGGGACCCCCTGATTCTCAAAATACTTACCTCCATAAGGTGTACCGGTAGCCGCATATTCATGTACTGGCTGCGTTTTAACGCTGCCACGCACTGCAGGCCAATAGGAAGCTGTGACATCAACTAGTGCGGCTTCCTATTGGCCCACGTGACGTGGTCGCTTTAAACTTTGCCGAGATGCCGGCACCTCCTTTGGTGGCCTGTATCTCCGAAAGCAAAGGGGCCACTAGAGCTGAAATTAATATAGTCCAGCTTCGGAAACCCCCTGCTTCAATCCAATATAAAAAAAATAAGAGCAACAGTTAATAGAAGACAGTAAAAACTCAACATGCTTCTTACTCTGCCTTTTCATTTATAGGTATTTGCTTTCTCATTAATTGTATTATTTGTCTACATATTTGACTATTTTCATTTTTTTTTTAGCTAGGCGTCTAATTCGCAAATATTTTCTGGGATACAATGGTACAACAAGGGAGAAATGTAAGTGTATCTCGTCTTGTCAAATAAATTCATCGCTATTTGGTAAACGGCTAAAGATTGTGTGGGACTGATTGTCATTTATTTCCTAAGAACAAAGAAGTAAAGAGCATTATTTTTATTCTGGTTTCCTTACTGGGAAGCATTCTCTCTATCCTGGTTCCCATATCATGTCATCCCAGTATGAGGTGCTATGCCAGTAATGCATTCTACCACATTCTGCAATTCATAGCATATAGCATGAATTGTATGGCCACGTCATGCCACGTCCAATTCTAACACCTAAACAAAGCAGCGAATCACAGTGAAAGCCACAAAACAACAGATAAAGGATTATACGTCAGAGTTCTTCCTGTTATAGAGGTATACAAGGTGCTAGTGACAACAAGCTGTATTCAATAAGCAGTCTCCTGGCAGAAGACACCTTCTGGTACAGGAAGACACTTTACAGTACATCCCATTCACGTCAATAAACTGTAAGGTGTCCTCCAATGCTGAAAGGTGTCTTAGTATAGATACTGCTTAGTATATATTGTCCATGATTCACTATATATATATGTATATATATATATATATATATCTATACAAATATATATATATATATATTAATATATTATAAATATAATATTTATATTCTTTTAGAATGATCCTTTTATCTTTACCCACATTTTCTGTACTATTAACATGTAGTTTGCAATATTAAGTATAGTATTAAATTCAAAATATGTGTGTTGTTCTCCATAAACATTGGAATATTTGAAGGCTCGGCTTAGGAAAACACCCCGAAGGTAATTTAGCAGACCTACCCCGCTTCTTTAGCGCTTGTGAAAAGCTCACTGTAGTCTTTTTCTGAACTGTGCCAGTCACAAAAATACTCCCCTGTCTGTGATGGGTGAGCATCTGGAAATTCTGAAGTGTTATTATTGAGTGCTACTATATTGCAGCCTAAAATGTGTTAATATCTCATTTTAGTATGCAGGAATCTATGATGTGCATGGCTACATCTTCAAATGTGAAAAGTCTATCTTTCATTATCATCCTGTAAAGTATATTAAACGTGTGCGTACCCAATCTTGAAAACACATCAGTAGATAAATGAACACATTTGTAACAATGGTCCCCTTCTCATTGCCTAGAGATATGCAACATCAGATTATAACATATCATGCCTGCTTTATCCAACCTTCTGCACTGTAACTTGCATTGTTTAGACTGTTTCATTTTGGCATTCCGAGTCGGAACTCTATTTTATCTTGAACCCCTGAAGGATTTTAAACCAAGGGATATTTACAAGATTTCTAGCATTGGAAAGACCCGAAACAATCCGATTAATATCAAAACAATAAAGTCTTTAATCTAACATACATCAGCAAATTCCGATTTCTCCATTTTCTAACAAAAATAACAACACTTTTGTTGCCAGTGCATTCATAAGATCCTATTTCTGCATTAGTCTGAATCAAACCTTTGTTCCTCTCAGCAAAGGATTAAGAAGGCTGCTATTTTGGTAATAAGATGGGGTAGATGTACTTACAACGCAGCAGCCATCCAAGTTGGATGCCTGAGCAGGGAATAAACTCGGTTACCTCAGATGACCCTGCTTATAATGAGCATCTCAAAGAGCAGTAAGTCTGATACAAAGCATTAACTACAAAATGTGACAATGCATATATAATTACAATTTGATAGAGTTCTTAATCGGACTTACAACGATGCCTTTTCCATGTAGAAATCCATGCAGATTGCGAGACGTACAATAAAGAACTCAGGCATTGTTGGTGGCTACTATTGTTTGTTAAGGCTTTATGCGAAAACACTGTTCAAAGTGTTCCACTGCTCTGCAGAGGGAGCAGCGGATTGTACAGAGACAAAGATGTGGATACAATCCTGTGGAGACTATACAACAATTTATTCCTGTGCCTTATCCATCTCGCATTTTCAAAACTAAACACTGAGAGTCTGAGACTGCAGAACAAGCTTAAAGGAGCAATCCAAGCCGTTTTTTATTTTCTTATTTTTTTTATACATAGGATTGGAGCAGAGGGTTCTTTGGAGCTGAACCCTATTAATCTCAGCTGCGGGGACACCCTGCTTCTAGAGCTACTTATCTCCAAAGGGGGTGCCGGCAGCGCCAGCAAGTTTAAAGCTCCCGCATCACGTGGGCCAATAGGAAGCCGCACCGGATGACGTCATGGCTTCCTATTGGCCCGCAGGGTGCGGAAGCTTTGAAAAGCGGCCATTATGTGAACCCTCTGAAGATACTTACCTCCATATGGGGTGCAGGTAGCCGCTCCGACTCAGCTACCGGCACCCCCTTCAGAGGTTAGTATCTCCAGAAGCAGGGGTACCCCCAGAGCTGAAATCAATGGGGGTTCAGCTCCGTAGACCCCCCCACCCCTCCTGCTTCAATCCTATGTAAAAAATTAAAATAAAAACTGCCAGCTTGAATTGTCTCTTTAAAGATACATGCTAACCTCTGCATGGAATACATTGCCTTTAGTTTTTAAAAACAATGTGTTACGGTTATGCTATAGGTGTCTAAAGTTATTCTAAACCCAGTTGCACATTCGAGAATTCTTTGAAGATTTGTCTTGTTTTAACTAGAGATGGACGGGCTGGTCCGAATCTCCTTCCCGGATTTTCCCGGGCTATTCATTGCAAATCTGATCCGTCCGTTAAAATCCGACTGCCAATTTTAACCCGCGCGTATTATGTTAAACCCGTCCAGAAGGCTCAGTTTTTCGAATGTTACATTATCCGACATCTGATTTAATGTACATCCGGTCCACCGACCGTTTTTATATCGAATCCGATGTCGGGATTGGAAACACGTAAGTAAGTAGAGGATCCAGGGCACTTCGGATTTGCAAGAAATAATTTATTCTCTTAGTGGCACACACAACGATTGGAACTTCAATCAGTTCTTTATCAAGTGACTGGGACTGGAAACAAACATAAACAAGACGGCGGATCAACGCCGACAAAAATCCGAACAGGAGGTATAAAACGCCACTTTCAGCCTGTGCACCGATTTTGGAGAGGGGAAGCAGGGAGCGGGGTTGTTGTTCTGATGCTGGGGATTGGAAGTGACAGAGAGAGAGACAGAGACAGGGGGTCAGTCCTGCCACTCACCGGCTAATGGTTAAACTACAAGTTTTATTAAGTAAATAAATCATGTTTGAGCTAGAGTACTACAGCAGCAACAGCCTAAGCAGCCCACAGCTAAACCCTGCAATGCCTTCATCTCGAGGCTGCGCCACTATTTATACACCTTGGCTCCTCCTACTATTCTAATCCCGTTTTTCAGATTCAGTTTTCAGGATTGGATTACTAATCCGACAGGCGGAATTTTCAGTGATAGAATTTTTTTTTTTAAAGAACTCGGCGGATTTGACTTTTTTGAGATGGATCCGCGGAACTCCGCTGCTGAAAGGAAACAGCCAATCTACGTTGGATTCCAATTCGAAGAAGAAATTCGGCCATCTCTAGTTTTAAATCTAAATTCCTATGTGATTATGTATCTCAGGGGTGACCAACTCCAGCCCTCAAGGGCCACCAACAGCTCAGGTTTTCAGGATATCCCTGCTTCAGCACAGGTGGCTCAGTCAGTCCCTGCTTCAGCACAGGTGGCTCAATAAAATGTCTCAGTCTTCGGCTGAGCCACCTGTGCTGAAGTAGCGATATCCTGAAAACCTGATCTGTTGGTTGCCCCTGAGGACTGGAGTTGGCCAACCCTGATGCATCTATTTACAGTTAGGTGCAATATAGAGAAGCTTGTAAGCTGTTCGGAGCAGGAACTCCTCTTCCTAAATGTTAATTTTAATGTCTGAAGCACTTATTCCCATGACCTGTTATTTGTATTATTTGTTATTTATATGAGTGTCACGCGTATTACTGCTGTGAAGCGCTATGTACATTAATGGCGCTATATAAATAAAGACATACATACAAAGGGTGCACTGTCCTATGACAGTCACAAAGGTTTTCGACTAGCACAAGAATTTGTAGTGTTTGGTCGTTTGCGTATTGTTATGTTGTAAGTTGCAATCGGCAGAAATGGTAATTAACTACTAAAATAAGAACATCTTGAAATAAGAGAAACATTGCTTCACATATTGACACAAAGAGGATTATTCGACGAAGCGTGAAAGTACTTTGATTGCGGTATTGCCGGATCGGTACTATTTGGAAATCTGTGTGTTAGCGCCGAATCAGCACTATTGCACTTTATTAAATTAGCCCCAAAGAGTGACTGTCTCTCCTAACATTCATTTAGGGGCTTATTCTAAAGCAGATGATCAGGTTTCAATGTGGAGTTTCGTCGGAGCTTCAGTGGGTATAGAATAAACCCCTAAATGTCTTGATACGTGGACTCCAAAATGTCACGGCTCGGACGGTTTTTCAAAGTCTATACTTATGTACAAAACACAATCTTTTCCAGTTTCATACAATAACGGTAATTGGTACATATGACATTGACATTCATTGGCACAATTCTTATTCAATGCTCATTCATTGTCAGAAGCAGCAACAGATCCACCAACACCTCTAAAGGGGACTGCAACATAATCTGACAAAGAGGTAAACTCACCTGGGGAGCACGTCATGCCCGTGGACAACACCATGGCTGTGGACCACATCATGCCCATGGAACCACATCATGCCCATGGAACCACATCATGCCCATGATGGACAACATCATGCTCATGGAGCTCATCCTGCCCCTGAAGCACATCTTGCCCATGGAGCACATCGTGCCCATGGAGCACATCCTGCCCGTGGAGCACATTCTGCCCTTGGAGCACATGCTGCCCATGGAGCACATCATGCCTATCAACCACATCATGCCCATCAACCACATCCTGCCCATGGAGCACATCCTGCCTGTGGAGCACATCCTGCCCGTGGAGCACATCCTGCCCGTGGAGCACATCTTGCCCATGGAGCACATCCTACCCGTGGACCACATCATGACAATCGTGCCTGTGGAGTGCATCATGCCCATGGAACTCCTCATGCCCATGGAACACATCATTCCGATGGAGCACATCATGCCCATGAAGCACATCCTGCGCCTGGAGCACATCCTGCATGTGGAGACCTTCATGCGAGTGGACCACATCATGCCCGTAGAGCACATCACCCCTGTGGACCACATCCTTCCCATGAGGCACATTATGCCCGTGGGGCACATCCTACCCATGGAGAACATCCTGCCCGTGGAGCACATCCTGCCCGTGGAGCACATCCTGCACGTGGAGTCCTTCATGCTAGTGGACCACATCATGCCATGGACCGCATAATGCATGTAGAGCACATCACCCCTGTGGACCACATCCTGCCCATGAAGCACATCCTGCCCGTGGGGCACATCCTGTCCATGGAGCACATCATGCCCATGGAGCACATCCTGCCCGTGGAGCACATTCTGCCCTTGAAGCACATCCTGCCCATGGAGCACATCATGCCTATCAACCACATCATGCCCATCAACCACATCCTGCCCATGGAGCACATCCTGCCCGTGGAGCACATCCTGCCTGTGGAGCACATCCTGCCCGTGGAGCACATCCTGCCCGTGGAGCACATCCTGCCCGTGGAGCACATCCTGCCCGTGGAGCACATCTTGCCCATGGAGCACATCCTACCCGTGGACCACATCATGACCATCGTGCCCGTGGAGTGCATCATGCCCATGGAACTCCTCATGCCCGTGGAACACATCATTCCCATGGAGCACATCATGCCCATGAAGCACATCCTGCACCTGGAGCACATCCTGCATGTGGAGACCTTCCTGCTAGTGGACCACATCATGCCCGTAGAGCACATCACCCCTGTGGACCACATCCTTCCCATGAGCCACATCATGCCCGTGGGGCACATCCTGCCCGTGGGGCACATCCTACCCATGGAGCACATCCTGCCTGTGGAGCACATCCTGCCCGTGGAGCACATCCTGCCCGTGGAGCACATCCTGCACGTGGAGTCCTTCATGCTAGTGGACCACATCATGCCATGGACCGCATAATGCCTGTAGAGCACATCACCCCTGTGGACCACATCCTGCCCATGAAGCACATCCTGCCTGTGGGGCACATCCTGCCCATGGGGCACATCCTGCCCGTGGAGCACATCATGTCAGTGGAGCAATTAATTACTATCAATACAACAATGTCCCTTTGAAACCTTATTTTAATACAACGTGATATTAGGGTTTAACATGTAAAAAGTTCTTGTGACCAATAAAACAAATATACTTGCACATACCATGGTATTAGTAACCATTGTAAAACTCCATTTTTTTTATTTTGGGTGTGCTAGAAGGCGAAGGCGGAATTGTTGAACTTACTTGTCATATTCAGTATTCCTTTGTGCTACGGCAAAGTCATTTTCTGGCCAAGAGAAATTCCAAACAGGAAGTAGTATTAAAGCAGATTTTCTCAAGTGTTCTCCAAACCAGAAACATACTGTATTTTCAAACTCAACACAAAGTGCCAAGTTTCATTCCAGAAAATAGCCCATGGTGGTTCCACTTTTCTGCGGCTACAGCTTAATGCAGGCTGGATGTTAACTGACCCAAGTAAACATTCCAGAAATGTGTAAATGTGTGAATTTAGGTCTAGGTCAAAGTTACATGCATTAAAGCTGCAGACAAACCAATATCCTACATGTGTGTGTGTTTTTTTTTTTAATAAATCAGTTCAGTACTATGAGAAAATACTTGTAGCATTTTTTTTAACAACTGTGAATTACATTTGTAATGTATTATAATGTAACAAGCATTTTTTGTTTCCATAGCAACCATTTACAAAGTCACATCCCCTTCCTCTTCTGAAACAGGATCTGTCACACCCCTTTTTAAGCCCTGCCCTCTCTCTAGTAGTGCACCAAATGTATCCAGTGACAGCCTGGTCACATGATCTTCCCCACAGAACTTTGCATCTTTGGTCCTCTTCTGTTGCACTGACAGCCATTTAGTGAACCCACGAGCCGAATTTTCGCCAATCGATCACAGGAGAACGGATCGATCGGCAACTTAGCTAATTTCTTATTGTGTGGAATGTTTTGGTGCACTTATTAAAGGGAAAAATAAATAAAAATTTTAATAAAAACGGGCACTGGAACTGCTGCTTTAAACTGTAAGTTTTTGTTGACATGCCTGCACAACTCGACTTGTTATTTGTATATGCTTTTTTGTTCACAAAATGTTTAAATTATTGTTTGATGATATTTGTGGCCTCAGCGTTGGTTCACATTCTTTCTCATTTCACAACATTTTCGTTGCTAATTAAAAAATGACACATATACAACAACATGCTAAATTAAGTCCATTTAAGACAACATTATGTTAATGATTTAAAAAAAAAAAATCCTAATTAAAAACACAACATGTTGAAGAGTTAAGCCAAATGCAGAGCAAATTCCTTGGCACGTATATTCCCAACTTATTTCCAATTACTTTCACAAAGTACTATGTGATATCTAGGCAGACATCATCTTAAACCAGTGTAAGAAAAACTGATTAGTACTGTAATTTGTGCTGTGAAAAACAGAGCCTATCATGCAAGTGGTATGCTGGGGCTCAAAGCAGCAGTCCAAGCTGCCGTTTCTTATTATCATTTTCTTCCCCTTTAATATGTGGATAAATACAATCCACACAATGATAAGTAATTAGCTACGGTGCTGATCAATCCGTTCTACTGTGATCGATCGGCGAAGATTCGGCTCGGGGGTTCACTAAATGGCTGCAGAGGAGTATTCTGCAGTCAGTGGAATGCATTTGCAAATAAATATGACCAAAATCTGTGGGGACGATCATGTTACCAGGCAGTCACTAGGTACAATTGGTGCACTGATAGAGAGAGGGCAGGGCTCAAAAAGGGGTGTGTCTGAGCCTGTTTCAGAAGAGGAAGAGGATGTGACTTTGCAAATGGTTGCTATAGAAACACAAAAATGCTTGTTACATTATAATACATAACAAATGTCATTCAGAGTTGTTTAAAAAATGCTACAAGCATTTTCTCATAGTACAGATTTATTAAAAAAAAAAAAAAAAACATGTAGCATATTGCTTGGTCTGCAGCTTTAAGGTGAGTTTGTCTCACACCAAAATGTTTCTGCTCTAGAAAACGATGATATTATTATTATTATTATTATTATTATTAATATTATTATAATTATTTAAAGTCTTTTGAATTCCAATCCTACTGGGAATCTCCCTGTTGCCAAGGAGTGGAATATTCCCATGTACATTCCATTCTGAAAAACAAAAAGGAAAAGAGTCCGATGCTGCACAGCTGCCAGATGTCTGTACCAAGAGCTTAACCCCATTAGTGCTGAAAGAGGCAGCAAAGCGCCTTCTCCTTAGCTTTGCCCACCATGTGGTACCTTCCTTACCCAATGCAAGTCAAGGTGTGTGGCTAGCTTTGGTAGCGCATTCCACAGAGAACAAGGTCTTATATGACTACATGTCAATTACGACTGGCAGTGGGTATTTATTGGGGCAAACTCTTATTAACGGATTGCAAAGAAAGCAGTTCACTTGAAGGATGGAAGGACTTCTATTTTTGAAGAAGTACTGTAGATGGTTGGGCTTATGAAGGAATGCATCTGCAATGCTAGCAGGGGATGTAGAACGCTGGTTATGTTTGTAGCTGGAGAAGGTCAAGAGTCTGCTGAATTGAAAACAGCATACAGTACTTGAGCTAAGGGATACAAGAAAATGTCAGGTGCTCCCAGTTTTTAGCTCTGTAAACCAATTAGATAGAAAATATGAGAAGACTAAATTCCCACATTCTGGAAGAGGAGACCCACAAACATATACATGTGCCCCCCTCTGGGCTCTCCCTCGGCGCCCCCCTTGGTTCCCGCAACGGCCCCGGTGTTGGTTGCTGCACCCGCGCCTGGCGTCCTGGTGCCGTGTACACAGCTTAAAACCGCGATCTGCAGTCTGTAGGGAGCGATGGGAGGCGCGGGGTGTGGCCAAAACAGAGGGGACATGGCCATGATGGGGGGCGCGGATATGACGTCGGGCCCACCCCAAAGCACAGTCCTCATTGGCTGAACTGCCCGAGGGGGCGTCGCCAGTTCTGAAGACAATTTCATCGTCTTCAGAAAATCTGGTCGTGCAACACGGCGGCAAATTTTCTCGTCAAGGCAGCTAGTGGGCCCGGCCCCATCGAGGAGCGGTTCTTGTTCCTGCAGCGCACGCCATTGCACGCGCTGCAGCATGTACTGGGGACCTAGCCTAAGTGCCTTAGGACAGTGGTTTATAACTCCAGTCCCGCCAACAGGTCAGAGTTTAAGGATATCCCTGTTTACAACAGGTGGCTCAATCAAAATAACTGAGCCACTGATTGAGCCACCTGTGCTGAAGCAGGGATATCCTTAAACCCTGACCTGCTGGTGGGACTGGAGTTGAAAACCACTGTCTTAGAACCCTCACTGCCATGTAAACATTCAGTTGGAGCGCTGGCTTGCAGGCTTATAACGCTTTGGCCAAAGGGTTAAACCAAATGACCCTTGTTTATGAGAATATTAAAGAAGTATTTAACTATATGCTAATTACTATATATTTTTGTCACATTGGATGTAGCATTGGGCGTTTCTGTCTTTTGTTGCATATATGCAGGAATGAACCTGAGCAGACATCATACATTGCTTTACATAGGCAAACCTTTTCTTTAAAGCAACCATTCCTGCCACCAGGCCTCCCCCATTTTTCTTTACAGAGGTTGGAGGCCGGGAGTCTCCAAAGCTAAACCCCAATAATTTCACCTGGTTCCCGAGATACATATTGGGTACGCAAACGCCAGCACTTCCTGATTAAATCCCCATGGGCCATGCACAATGGCGGATATCCCATTAGGCCTGGTGCGACAAAATTTGGGGTGGCAAAAATGTCCGCCCCCATATACGTTTGCCGCGCTCTCTAGCCTATATGGCCTTATGGGAACGCACTTACACGTGGCGGCCGTCTCCTTGCTGACGCCCTCCTTTCGAAATTGCAGCATCAAATGATGCCGCGGACGTCACCAACGCGACCTCACGCGGCGTCTCGTTACCGCGGCAACGTGGCACTGCTGCGTCAAATGACGCTGTGCGGTCTCGTTACCATGGTAATGCAACGCCAGGCGACGTCATGTTGGGTGACGTCCGCGGCGTCATCTGAACCGCGGCGGGTTCAGAAGGCCGAGGGGGGAGGCGGCCACCGCAGCAAAGTGCCCAGGGGCGGCAGATTTCCAAATCCGCCACTCGTCACGCCGGCTGACAAGAAGCCGCAGCAGGTGATGTTGCCGCCTCACGTAATGTGCAAGATTTAAACCCCTGTGTGGCTCCCCTGGAGGGGACAGCACAGACCCTACATTTACAGGTATATATCTCGGAAGCCACGAGTCCCACAGAGCCAGAGCGGAAATGAAAGTTTCAGGGTAGTAGAAAGGGTCCGGAGACCCCTCTACCTCCCCACCCATATAACAATAAAAAGTACAGGTGTGACTGCTTTAAAGATTGAAATATGTGGGCGACATTTCTGCAGGTTAGTTGACACTTTTCTCAAGAACGCAATGCAAACCTTTAATGCAGGGGGGTTCTCAACACCAGTCCTCAATAACCCCCAGCAGGTCAGGTTTTAAGGATGTCCCTGCTTCAGCACAGGTGGCTGCCACTGATTGAGCCACTTGTGCTGAAGCAGGGACTGATGGAGCCACCTGTTCTGAAGCCTGGGTAATTCTGAAAACCTGACCTGTTGGGGGGCCTTGAGGCCTGGTGTTGATAACCCCCCTGCTTTAAGGAATTTATCTGATCTAAAAGAAAAAAAAAAGCACTTTTATTACAATTGTAGAAATATGAATGCCACCGGACTGAAGTAAAAAATTGAAATATGGGGATTTAGTGAAGATACATTTTTTTTGTATACTCTTGTTTGTATTTATAAGAGTTTTTTGCAATAACTAGTAACTTCATATTGATGAGGTGTTTGCTAGACTAGTAGCAAATCAAAGCCAGACAATATTCCTCATTTTCTAAATCATCCTAAGAAAATGTATCACTTGTGAGCCTATTCACGTCTCAGGCAGGTACAGTGCTTCCACTGCAGCCAGGGATTCTGGGTAATGACATGCAAATGAGCACAGTGTGCTTCTTATCCATTTTAACATGGGACCCTTATAAGCTTATGCCTGCCGTATTAAGCAGATTTGCAGCACAGCCTGGGTTAAAGAATTGCATAGCCAGGAATACTCATAGTTATGGGTTACTTATTTCCGTTGATCTGATCATTTTTATCTCCCAAAGTTGAACTTAGAGCAATAAACGTGAGAAGCCAAAATGTCAAGCACAAAATCCATATGACATGGATTTTTCTGTGTGATTGTTGATTCAGAACTTTCAGTTCCAGAATAGAATGTATTCTATCCAGATTGGAGGCTGCATGAGAATTGCTTAATGACAACAGAAGGGTTTAGTAAGTGTTATTACCTGGCATAACAATAGACATACGATGGTAAGATTGTGCACCAACTTTTTAGCAGGTTAATGCATTGTGTTATTCAAGCACACACACACACATACATACATACATACATACATACATACATACATACATACATACATACATACATACATACATACATACATACATACATACATACATACATACATACTGTACATACATACATATATCTATATCTATAATATATAGCACCCTCTAGTGGTTACACGTCACTAACTGCATGTAAATGTCATTACACTCTGGTAAGGGGTATCGGAGCTCGATCCTGCTGTAACTCAAATGACAGTTATCCCAGAATCAAGCTCAAATAGGCCAATTTTAGCTTAGTGAATCCTGGCCAATCTTTCAACAGGGGGTTGTGTCAATTTTTTTTAAATTCAAGCTTAGAACTGTTTACATGGAGTGCAACGTCATTCTCCACTTTCCAGCAGGTGAGGCATTTTTTTCACCTCACTCAAGAAAAAGTAAAAGCTTTTTCCAACCTCGTCCCATCAATGGCTTCTTTATCAAAAATAAATTACTGTGTTGGCCCTATAGGGATCAAGTCAATGGTTCTCAATTCCAGTCCTCAAGACCTCCCCAACAGGTCAGGTTTTCAGGATATCCCTGCCTCAGCATAGGTAGCTCAATCAGTGGCTCAGTCAAAGACACCTGTGCTGAAGCTGGGATATCCTTAAAACCTGACCTGTTGGTGGCCCTTGAGAACTGGAGTTAGGAGCCTCTGGGTTAAGTAAATACAATCTTAATTTACTTCTTATCTGAACTGCGGTAAATAATGTAGCTTATAAACAGATCTGATAGAGAAAGCATATATACATTCCAAATTATTATTGCAGACCCATTCTTAATATTTTGTTTTAATGATTATATGAAGTTTCTTGCTGACTCTTAAAATAAAAAAGTGCTGGAACGCAAAAAAGGTGACAAAATTCATACCCCTAAGCTCATCCACAAAATATCCATAGTTAAGGTTATATGGACCAACGGTGCGCAAACTGGGGGCGCGGGGTATACAGAGATTGTCTGCGGGGGGCACGGGGTTTACAGCGGCCCCGCGCGCTTCCCGAAGGCGCTTAAATTAAATGCCGGGGAAGCGTGAAGGCCTCTGTAAACCTGACTTACCTCGCTTCTGGAGACGCGTCGCCATGGCAACACGGCGTCAAATGCCGCCGCGAGGTCATGTGCCGTCATGTTGCCATGGCAACGTGACATCATGACGCCGGAGCCAAGGTAAGAGGAGGGGGCGGGGAGAGAGGGGAACAGCCAGCAGGGGGGCGCAGAGCAAAAAGATTGCGCTCCCCTGATATAGGCTGCTCATATAGTCCATGATTCGTCTGAGGTTGGAAATCTAGTTAAGGACAATCACCTATGACAAAATAACAGTATGGCCCATATCTGCTACGTAGTCTTCTGCTATAGGGTACTTTACGATGCTGGAAGACACCAATTTAATATCCCTTTGCTTAATAAACCATATACCAAGCTGGATGCCGTTAATAAAGCATGTATTGACTGTATTTTTACTTTGCTTACAGTATATTTATAGCGTTGATGACAATAGAAGTTATGACTCAATATTTAAACCAATGTATTGGGAAGATGTAATAACTGCAAACTTGTCCAAATTCTCTTCGTCTGTTTCGCTCAAACTTTTAAGAAAGTTCAAAAATGTGCCAAAAAGCTTGATACTATATAACTGAAAAAAGTTTGTTTGAAATTGACAAGTCGAAGTGAAATTTTTTTACATTTACGAATTTCGCCAGACAAGAATATACCCTGAAAGATTTTTCTGGAGAGAGCGAGAGAACTTAGTAGGATTCTCTCTTTAAAAAGCAATATTTTTAGGCTGTGGAGATTTTTAGCTGGTGAACACCATACAAACTATTTTTAAATGTTCGATTTTCAAAGTTCGACAAAAAAAGGCAAATATTGGCAGGTTCGTCAACTCAGGCAAAGAGTTTGCACGTGTCTAATTTCTCTTTCAGTCACTCACTTGTCGCATGTGCACGTAATAACATGTTTATTCACACACATCATTCAGTCCCATTCATCCCTCATTCGTTCCTAGCCTTTCCAAAATCCTGCACTAAATATCTGCATTGCTACTCACCACTCAAGCAATAGTTATGGATGATTTTAAGTACTGTAGAGATGTGCAAAACTGTTCAAAATGCATTCGCAACATTTTAAGTGTTTTGTCCCCAAATTTGATTCCATGAGAAATGTTTCACCAAGCCTCCAAGGGATAGTAATGTTGACAAATGGTAGATGAGGTTGAAAAAAGACATGCTGTATGTCCGTCAAGTTAAACCTATGTTAAATTTAGACAACAGATATTTATCCTATATTTGTACTTACAGTATTTTGATACAGAGGAAAGCAAACAAACTCCCAGTGAGACATCATCCAGTGATGTCTCATAAGGGGAACAAATAAATTCCTTCCTGACTCCCATAATTGCAATCAGATTACTCCCTGGATCAACATCCTTCCCATGTTTACTTATTTGGTAGATCCCTGTATACCTTTCCTTTCTAAGAAAAATTGTCCTACCTTTTTTTAAGATATCTATTGTATCTGCCATTGCAGTCACCATGGGCTGGGCTGACCTGGGCTACTCAAACGCCTTGCATTATCTACTGAATGTTGGTGGGGAACTCTGAAAACCAGTACACCAACCACTACTCATTCTAATGGCAGACATCACAAATTTACAGCCTGCAAACAACTACTATAATTGTATTTATAATCTTCCTCTCTTTAGCAGGCGATATTAAACGTATTTATTTATTATTTATTTAGAAAATGTTTTACCAGGAAGAATACATTGAGAGTTACCTCTCGTTTTCAAGTATGTCCTGGGTATTTACTTGACCCAGGTTCTCCCTTTTCAACGTTGTCCCATACCCCTGGGAATAACCCTTTCAAATTCCAAAAAGGGTTATCTGTTGTCCATATAAATATCCGTAGCCGGTTGCCCCAAACTGGATGAACTAAGGGCATGGTGCCTTATGCATAAACCAATTAAAGAGAGGAGGAGGGGTGTTGTTTTATATTGAAAATACATTACAATTTAAGCTGCTAAATTGGCAAAATGTGCTTCCCCTAAGTCCGTTCTTATGGCTAGTGTCTACTTCCTCCCTAAAGCCCCATTACAATCCTTGACTGATATCGCTCAGTTTCTTGGTTCAATTTCCCCTCTGAACGGGAAATGTGAGCTGTTAGTTCTTGGGGATTTCAAATACAATACAATTGGCATGACCCTAAAAACAACAAAATCCAGACACTACTCAAGGCACTAAACCTAACCCAACTAATTTCCCAACCCACATGGACAAACCTAAAATCTCATAACCATTCCTTGCTCAACTGGATTGTATCTTCTAGCCCCAACAGAATCCAATCCTTTGGCATCCTACCTGACATTTTCAGTGACTGTGCCATAGTGTAAAACATACTGGACACCTAACAAGCTCCTATTGAACCCCCAAAATGACCACAACATATATATAAGCATATGAGTGTCACAGAGGAGTGCTACTGAACATGACTGTGCCATAGTGTACTGTTTAAGGGAAATCAGACCACCCTAATCAAGCCCTAAAGTTCTACTGACTAGAACATTTAGAAACTTTAACCCACAACAGTTTCTGGCTGATCTTACCAACTGCCCTTGGTAGAGAATCTACATAATACCTGGCCCCGATTCTGTGCTTGACTATTTCCAAACCGAGTTCTTAAAACTCTGTGAAACCCATGATCCACTATGCAGAATAAGAGTATGGGGGGCCCACCTTTTGTGGGTTACAACCGCCCTTATAGCACTCTACCATTTTTGGGATGCCTTGTGGAAAAGCTACAAATTAACTAGCACAACCAAGAATCTTAATAACTACAGATACCTGCAGAATACACGATCAAGGTAAACAAGACTAGCAAAAGCCCAATATCACTCTGACAATCTTCACCAGAATACATCAAATGCAGCAAACTTCTGGAAGGTCACGTACAATATATTCCAGCCTTCTAGCCATAAACAACCATCTAATATAATTAAGGATGATTCTACTCTAACAAATCCCTCAGACATTGCAAACGCATTTTATGAATACTTTGTGGGGTATGCTACACTACTCCCCTATTGGCAAAGCGCAATCCAAACTACAAATATGAAGCTCAACCTGAGAGTACCCCTATAGCCCCACCCTCTCCCAACACTGCTCACAATTTTCAATTTGTCCCAGTATCTGGAGAGGAAATTACACAAGCGCACCTCAAATTAAAGCTAAGTAGCCAATGTAGACCGGAGCTACTGCAATCAAAGTTCCTATGAGTTGGTGCCCCAGCCATTGCCATACCGCTTGCTTGCCTAATCAACTCTATTTTGTCTGCAGGTCTGTAAGGGACTGAAGGAGTTAACTCCCTCAGCAAGGATAAGGAAACCACACACTGGTGTGAGGTTTCCTACCAGAGGTGTGTGAAATTACCTTCTAATTGAACAGGATTTAAAAGGCAGGAAGTAACTGCTTGTCAGAGCTTGTTAGAGTTTCTGTTCTTGCTTAGCAAGAGAGAAGGGTCACAGAGGATTGCTTGTGACCCTGCTGGGATTCACACCCAGCACCAACCGAGCTCCAGGCTGTAGGTACCCAGGCTTCTTGTTCATCAGAGGGTTTTGCCTGGGAACAGTGGGGACCCCAAAGCCCACACCGCAGAGAAGCCTGCACAAAAACAGGGCAAGAGACTTCCTGGGAGCAGCAGGATTGCAATGCGTGCATCTGACGTTCACTTGGAGAAACCGGAGACGCCAGACCAGCACACTCGGATAAGGACTTTATATATTGTTCCCAGAAATTGTTTTATTTTGGGGGGCTGGTAACTGGGCTAGCTAGCCAGTCAGGTAGCTAAGGCCTGTAATGTTTAGTAAGTCTCCCAAGGGGGAGTAGGATTTTTTTTTAAGCTTTGTGTTTTGCCTTAAAGGGACAGTGTCCCAATGTTTTTTTTGTGTTTGTGGAGAAATAAACCACTCAATGTTTTGGTGCAGCCTAAAATGCATTGTGTGGACTCTTAACTGACCTCTCCTACAAGGCCGCTCCGTCATAAGACCATATCCCAAAGACATGAAAAACTGGCAGAGTTGTCCCAATCTTCAAAAGTGGGGACAAAAAACTGTTTCAAACTACAGGCCAATCTTTCCTCTCCCCATACTATCCAAAGTCATGGAAAAACGTGTCCACTTCTAATTAAGCGATTACTACTGTATACCAAGATAAAATTCCTTAGCCAACTTCAATCTGGCTTTTGCCCCAAACACTCCACAGTAAGTTCCCTCCTAAAAGTTTGCAATGAGATCCAGTGTGGAACGGAACTGGGACAACTTACTGGTGCAGTATTCCTAGATTTTGGTAAGGATTTTGATACTCGTGATCATGTTATCTTGTTAAACAAACTTCAGTGCTCTGGAATAGGGAAACATGCTTTAAACTGGTTTCACTCCTACCTATCAGGTAGATCCCAACATGTGTCTATCTCTGGCTCTAACTTCAATCCCTTGGATATCACCTGTGGTGTCCCGCAAGGCTCTGTTCTAGGTCCCTACTCTTTTAAGTCTTCATCAATGATCTACCTACAGCTTGTGAGAGAGCTTCAATGCACATGTATGCAGATAACACAATCTTATATGCACACATCCTTAGACTCTCTGACCTTGAACACGTACTTCAATATGATTTTTTGAGACTTGAAAACTGGATTTCCAAAAACAAACTTTTTTAAACACTGACAAAGCTGTAACTATTGTATTTGTGACCAAGAATACATTTCTAAATCAACCAATGACAGAGCTACAGATCAGAACCAACACTAATATCATCCTAGTCCCTGTCATTAGTTTTAAATATCTGGGCATATGGTTTGACTCCCATTTTACATTTTGGTTGTACATTGATACCCTGACATTCAAAACCTATGCCAAACTAGGTGTACTTTATAGGAACAAATCCTCCTCAAGCCCGCTGGTCAGAAAGCGCATCGCACAGCAGATGCTAATACTAATTATAGACTAAGGGGACTTAGTATACGGTACAGCATCCCAAACTCACCTGAGCAAGCTAGACACCCTCTACAATTCAATATGCCGTTTTTTCCTACAATATAACTACAACACAAATCACTGCGAAATGCTTAAAAGCTTTCAATTCGGTTCAACATATAAACATGCTCCACCACCTCTTCCATTTGCTCGATTTTTCCGAAAAAGGGAATAATTCTCTAAATGAACTGAGCATCATGAGTCTCATCCCACCATGTTTTAGTAATGCCTATGATATCATACTGCTCCCTTGTAGCTTTTAATTCAAGCTCCCACTTTTTATCTGAGGTTTCTTGCATTAGCAAGCATGCATTTAAGGTTATTTCCAGTCTGTGCTATTGTGATCCTATCTGCTCTTGCCTTTCTACTCCAATTGGATTTAGTCTTTAGAAGTTTACTAGTATTATCTGTGTTTAATATGCTTGCCAAACTCCCACTTCCTCCCCACTTCACCCTCATGAGGCCAGGCGCTTTTCCCATTCTGTCTAGTCCATTACCTCTTTCTTGTCCCTCCCCCCTAGTTCAAAATCTCCTACAGCCTTATTAACATCCTCCCTCCTAACTAAGGCTGCGGCCAGGCAGGGAACGGGTGCGCTGGCGCTCATGCGCTGCGTCCTGCTCGGCCAGGCCATTCGCGACCACTACGTCACGGAGCAGGTTTGCCCTTATTGTGCTTGCGAACAGCAAAATCAAATTTGCTTGCTCTAAGCACCGAGCGGGCGCAGGTGCTTGCTCACGCTGGCCAGACACATTGTGAGAATGTGTGGCATTGCGGCCAGCGTGAGCACGCCCGCCCGCTCAGCGCTACCCTGGCCGAGGCCTAAGAAGATACCGCTTTGTTGAGGTGCAATCAATCCTTACAATAATGATAGCCCCTCTTAGAGAAGGACTCCCAGTGCTCTAAAAACCTCAAACCTTCCTTCCTACACCACTTTATTTGCCATGCATTAACCTCCCTAATCTCCGACTATCTCCCTGGGGTAGCGCATGGTACTGACAGTATTTGTGAGCTTTCAGCGATGTATAGCCAGACGGTGAGCAAAACATGGTGTGTGTGCCCTATTTTTAGTCTTAGCATTAAGCCAATCTTGCAATTTTAGAGAACGTCACACAATAGCATATTAAATGGATTGGCTTAATGTTTGGGAAATCATTTGCGAACTCTGACTCAGGCGCAACGTTTTTGTGACTCAAAGTGGGATTATTTTGCATGGTTCTCAATCTCATAAAAAAGATTCTCACATCTCTAATTTTAACAAGCTTTTTCTGTTGTCTACTGGGATTCCTGACATATCGATGCTTTTGTACAGACCTCTGGGAGCCAGAACCTTGTGTGTAAACCAGAACAGCTTTAGCCAACAGTGTGCGTATATTTTGGTATAATCAGAGATGGGTGTATAGTTTTAGGACATGACTCGCTTCCCGTAGTTGGATACTATTTTCCTCTCCCAGACCAGAGTACCCTGAGGGTAAAACAATTAGAACAATACTCATAACAAAATGTTACGCATTAGAGTAATATAGGTTCTATGAACATTTATGGTTGACTCCATGTATTAAATTTAAAACTGGTTAAATTCACATTGCAGTGGCATCTACAGACATCCACATAATCCATCAATCAACTGTGTTGGATAATGGTGCAAGATAATTACACAATGTGTGATGGAAATCTGCTGTGGAATATTAACAGGGAGACAATGTACTGTAAAAAGCAGGAACCTATGACAAGCGCACAGATGGTTATTTCAGTCTCTGGTGCTGTAAAAATTATTTTAAATCAAAGAATTGAATTACATAATAATTGCTTTGCCAAGAGTACATAAAAGATTCCTATTGCAATAAATTCTAAGGCTGAACATTTTAATCATGGATCACATCTGAGGAAGAATTATTCATTTCAAAACAAACAAATCTATAAAAACTAGTACATTTGAGTGAAGACCAAGCTAATTAAGCATTTGTTACCAGTTCCTAAGGATAACAGAATATTATTCAGCAGCAATGATTATACAAGATTTGTGCTTTTGGAATATGAAGATCTGTACGGGATAAAATATACTTCTTAAGCATGCATAAAACATATTTTATTGTGCATATGATTCAATGTAAATTATTTTATTAGATGGGTCTCCAAGCAATAATTGGTAGAATTTTATCACAAAGATGAATATGGTCCAAATATATATATATATTTTTTTTAAACTACACTGAATATTTATCAAGAGCCCATTCATGATCCAAAAATGAAACCAATACAATTTCCATGTAGCAAATATTTTTTTCATTAGTCATGTCAGGGGAATGAAACACAATTTGGGATGTCACCAGGACCAAGATGTCTGAGCTACAGATAGCAACGGTTGTTTTCAGAGGCAGTGACTTCCGGTTCAGCCAATTCCTTTTCTGCACAGCTCAGAACTCTCAGAGAGCTCTTTGCTCTTTATTTTTCTTTCGGAATGTCAACTACAAATTACAAATGTCTACAGTAGCAAATACAGTACCAGATTATTGTAAACGATTCATTCAACGGAAACAAGAAAAGTTTCGTTGGCAACGTCCACTTCTGTGTACAGCATAATAAATTACTTTGAGATACTTAAGTATAAGTTAAGAGTCAGAAATGCTATAATTTTTTAGAGGTCTTATTTTGTCACTGAGTAGATCATTTCTATCTGGCCAAATATGTTTTTTTTTTTTTAAATCAAGAATGACCTATTCAGCCAACTGAAATGGTAAATCTTTAATGAGACAAGCAGAAATCAGAACGTAGCCTCAGGAAAAACACTAGTGATTATGTTTTTTGAATAACATCTGCATGTTGTCTGGCAGCAGTAAAAAGGGAAGAGGGGGAAAAAACACATTTATTTTCAGGGGGCTATTCAAGGGACAGCATTGCTTCCTTTTCCAAAAAGTGATTTAATTAAAGATATCTTAATCTGTCTAATCTGTCAGTGAGAGGTTTAGTTAAAAGAAATCATTAGGATTGTTTAGCCCCAAAGGTCCAATATCAGTTAATTTTACCAAACATTTTTTATTCTGTATCCCGTTTTTATGTTGTTGCTGCTTAATTTGTTGCGTAAATAGCTGTCCCAGAGCTGAAGGAGACTTAGAGACCATGGTGTACTGTCAACAAGGACACCTGGCATCATGAACGGAATAGAAGGTCAGGGTGAAAGGGATAACAAGCACATCACTTAACCCCTTCCCTGCCCGAGTGACACCAAACCTGCATTAATCAAAATCAGCGCTCTTCCCTCTTTGTATTGTATGTCTTTATTTGTATTGTATGTCTTTATTTATATAGCGCCATTAATGTACATAGCGCTTCACAGTAGAAATACACGGGGTAGACAATTAAATAACAGATAATATAAATAACAGGTCATGGGAATAAGTGCTTCAGACATAAAAGTAACATTAAGGAAGGAGTCCCTGCTCCGAGGAGCTTACAATCTAATTGGTAGGTAGGGAGAACGTACAGAGACAGCAGGAGAGAATTCTGGTAAGTGCATCTGCAGGGGGCCAAGCTTTATGAATCACGTGTCTAGTATTATCCACAGCACTATTCATATGCTTCTTTAAGCAAGTGTGTCTTAAGGTCTTAAGCCTGTTTACAAATTTCGCCTAATTAAAAAAAAATAGTTATGCATGATTTTTGCCCAACACTGCCCCCACCAATCCCCCAAAGGAAAAAGGAAATTAGCATATATACATTACTGCAGAGATTCCATGGAGCGATAAAGACCAGTGATAAAAATTAGTGATAAAAACGGGGATTCAACAAGTGTTAAAATCTAGGGTAAAACCAATTACATTTCTCCTTTTTACAGGAAAGGCCTCAGGTCTGAAATAAAATATCTCACTTTCACGCTATCTCAATTGGTTTTATCTCACCTAGACATGCAATTTACACACACAACTAAATGGCTCCATTCTGGTGGCAAAGCATCATGGGATTTTCCAGGGCTTTATGTAGACACACTCCGAGCAGGTTTGCCTCATTCACAGGTGTTTTGCCGTATTCACAATTCGTTGGGCAGTTTCACGGGTCTGGGTTGCTTCTCTCTAACTTTTATTTGGCTGCTTCTTGGGTTTTTCTGCCTTTCCCTTCTCTGTTTTCTTGGAGTAGGGGAACCTGCTGAACAAAAATGAGTGTCAATTCAACAGTTCACATAAAAACTCTCTTCAGAGCATATTGAATGCTGGATAAATGCTTCATTTTGAGAATACTGTACTGCTCATTTGTATTTCGGATGAAGAGACATTTGTAATTTTTTTCAATGCTGCTCCAGGCATCTATTATTCGTATTCTTTATCTATTCTTTATCTACTATATATTTTGAAAGGTTGGCTGTCTGTTTGCTATGCATTTGGACACCTCTTGAGATATCGTAACCACATTTTGCATGATAGTTCCTGAGATCAAGGAGCAGGTTTCTAGGCTATGTTTGGAACTTGGATACATTCTATTTTTTTAATTCTGTGAGTTATTACAATCTCTCTGACAAGCAAGCCAGCCACTGGTACCTGGTAGGCTATGTACAGTACAGTATCTGGCATGTGACATCATTATGCACATAGCCTGGTGGCAGATAACTATAAAATGTACACAGAAAGCAGACGAAGAAAGAGAGGAAGTTAGTTGGTGTCAGGAATCGGCGTTGTCCTCGCTTCCAACACAGAGCACCCCCTCTCCGCAGGGAGCCCCTGGACCCACAAAACAATCCTGCCTTACCGTCCTCCACGGCTCCTCGCCCCTGCCGCCGTCGCGGGATCACTCCCCTCGGCGATTCCTCTGCTCAGCGCCGGGCGCGTCAACGGCCTCCTGCACGCACACCTTCACGCACGCCAGCCTCAGACGTTATGTGCATGCATTCCCAGCTTACAGAGCACACGCCTAACAGAGCAGTTTTAACCACTGCTCCTGCAGTGAGGCGTCGCCCCCAAGCATCACACAGTTCCATGCAAATCAATGATTACACTCAGCTGGGCTGTAACACCTCCCTCCTATCAGGGAGGACTCCTTGCAGTCCTCCAGGCCTGCCCCCTTTTCCCATTGGCCTGCCCAGCTTTATTATGCCTGTGCTTCCCATCACTCGTCGCTCGACATAGTTCTGTATGGAAGCATTTGACTACTCTCTCAGTGACTCCTCAGGTATTGATGCGGATTGGACGACTACCCCCTCTGGCTCTCGACTTTGGCTCTACTTGGACTTCGTGACTTCTGGCATCCCTGTAACACGGCTTATACCTTCGATCATCCGCAACTCTCCTATCCCTGATCTTGGCAACGGCAATAACTACTCCTCCTCTACTACCGGTACCGGCAAGTATTGTCTTCCTTACTATACCTGGCCTGGCAACACTAACACCACACTCCGGACGCGCTCCCTTTGCTGCGGGTGCGTGTATCCCTACGTCCCACCTCAGCACAGGGGACGGGTCTGGTCTGCGGGCAGCACCGGCGTAACAGTTGGCCTATGAGGAGAAAGTACGAATACTGGAGAAGGAGGGAGAGGCTGAAAGAATTGGAGGACATCAAAATGTATTACAAGGAAAGTTATGGGAAGGAGACAGATTAGGAGGGGGGGGGAGAGAGAGAGAACGGGGTACGGGGTGAGAGGAGAAATGGGAGGGATGAACTTGGTTTCTTAGAATTCCCGAGCAATGCTAGGTAATTTCAGCTAGCTAAATATAAAGAAGAGAGCTTTGCCTTTTTTCACAATTTTTTTTTACAAAAAACCCCAGTCATAGCACCAGGTAAGAGTTTATTGAGTAGTTAGTGCTTATTTTGGTGTTTAACAGTGCAGCAATATTTTTGATAAATCATAAAGGTTTTGACTATGAATGCTTTTTAAATACATTCAAATAAAATGTTATTTTATATATATATATGGGATAATAAAAGAAAATAGAAAAAAGGAGCGGGCACTCAAATGTTATATATATATATATATATATATATATATATATATATATTTATATTTATTTATATATATATATATAACATTTGAGTGCCCGCTCCTTTTTTCTATTTTCTTTTATTATCCCATATGACTCTTGACATTAACTTAATCATCGACAATTTGTTTGGAAGATTAATGAGCGGTATCCCTACAGACCTCACATTGCACACATCCAGAGAAAATTACACTGTTCTCATGTCATGATAATACTAAGAGTAACTAATGTCCATTACTCTTTGTCACTATGTCCTTGTCACACTGTATAATAATAAAAAAAAAAATATGGTTCAGTGTGAAGTTTACAGATTTGAGTTAGTTATCCCTGGTTGCTTTGCCTTTTAGGCGAATGATTGCAGCTGAGACGTGAGATCCATGGTACAGTAAATTTGGGTGCCGTTCAAAGTATGAACAAAACAGCACGAGAATGAGATGTCCTGACGGGCTTCTTTGAAATCCACAGCCTCCGGGTATTCTAAATAGAGGTCAGTACCCCAGAGATAAGCCTCTTCTGGGTCAGAGGATGCTTTTCAGTTTGCATGTCAATTTAGGATGCCAGCGTGTGCAGTTACATGAACCTGCTTCATGGTCAGTCCACAAGTATGGGCTGCTCAGATCTGGCAACTATGAAGTTTAATTGTAGTTAGTTAATCTGTGTCAGAACGCTCTGTATTGTCCTCAGAAGTATTTTGATTGAACTAACCAAAAGAACATAACAATGTACGAACTGACAAATGGTTTTTTTTCTGTAAAAGTGGAAAAAGTTAATACAAAAAACATTATGAAACAGCATGGTGCTAACATAAAACTAGATTTTCTTGCATCACACAAAAATAAATGTTAAAAAAAAAATTCTAGCTGAAGAGCAACATAAAGGGAACTGAAGCAAAGGTTCGCGTTTTTTTAAAGGAAATTACAATGATTATGCCAAATATATCTAATTATATATCACATTTTCTGTGTATGTATGTATGTATGTACGTACGTATGTATGTATGTATGTATGTATGTATGTATGTATGTATGTATGTATATGTATATGTATATAGACAAACGAAAAAACAAAGCAGCGCCTCAAGGGTATTAAATGAATAATTGTAGTGAAACAAATATAAAATATTGATTAAAATATAATCAAAAAGTGTAAAAGTGCCTGTGTATATAAATCAATGCAGTATAATGAATGTGAATACATAACCTATTCTGACAACAAACAGTCATTAACCAAAAAGTGATACACCCAAAAATAAAAATACAAATGAATAAAATGTAAAAAAAAGAGTTAAACCAGTCCTTTGGGAAAATGTCCAAAAATGGAATAATGATGCTGGTAAAGGGGTCTCCGGCCGCTCTCGAAGGGATTAATCACATCCGTAAGGAATCTGTAGAGGAGAGAGAAGAGAGAGCGCACGCCCCATAGTATAAAACCGTAAATTTATTGATGGGAAGGGGGAGGGAGGGGGAAAAATTGCATTCACAAGGGTAAAAGAATAAAACGCATTTCGTGATAAAATCACCACCATCCTGTGCTTGAATCAGAAGTCCCTCGATCTCAAGGATGAAGGATCCACGATCTGTCAAGATGTCCAGGATGTGTGGATCAAACCACAAACCGTTCCAGAGATACCCGAAATTCTCTCTCCTCTCTCTCCTCTGTATATGTATATAGATATAGCTATAGGCAGGGGTGTTCCTCACAGCAGTGGTACAGCAACGCAGTAGGAACGAGACAGCACTCAGAGGTAATTTTCAAAAAGATTGTTTTAGAGTAGGTGGCACAAATGCCAACGTTTCGGTCCTCACAGGGGGACCTTTCTCAAGGCAGTGCGGACCGTGAGGACCGAAACGTTGGCATTTGTGCCACCTACTCTAATACAATCTTTTTGAAAATTACCTCTGAGTGCTGTCTCGTTTCTACTGTGTTGCTGCGGCTGCACCACTGCTGTGAGGAACACCCCTGCCTGTTAACTACTGCTAAGGGACATACACCTACCTTTTACTGCATACACGTGCGTGCCAACTACTCTCCATTTACTATATATATATATATATATATATATATATATATATATATATTCACATGTCTTAGACAGGTCTGCAACCCTGCCTTTCAACCATTATCACCTAGCATACTAGTGCTTCCACTGCAGCAAGGGATTCTGGGAAACGACATGCAAATTGTGTCCTTTTTCACCCACCATAACTTAAAATGTATATGGTGTATATAGTGTGTGTTTATATATATGTATATATATATATATATATATATATATATATATATATATACGAAAATGTCATGAATGTGGAACCCCCCCTTCCAGTAGTTACAGAATATATACATATATACATGCTGTGACAAACGGCTTACTCCGGGGCTCCGCCGTCTGTCCGGGACTGTTAGAACACGGTCTTTTAGGGTAGGTTAAATGATGAGACGTCACGTACTGTTCCTTTAAACAGGCTATGCCTGGTTTATTCAGTCCCAGGCACTGAGACTGCCACAGTTTAAACAGAAAACAAAGCCAAACAAAAAGCTGCTCGTCTGAGCGATAACTTAAACTTAGATGTCCCTGACTCAGAGTTGGAAGTGGCTTGTCCACTTCCACCAACAAAATAAGTACCTTTGCAGTCTTTAGACAAACTAACAGAATGAATGAAGCGATTTGGGAAAGAGGCTTTCTCACCCCTCTGCAGTTCAGCAGCCTTCCAGGCTCTTGGGCGGGGCCCAGAGGAAACAGGAAACAGGTCTTATATACCTGAACTCTAATCAGCATGACAGGTGACAGAAAACAGGCAGCAGACAAACTGTGGAATGGAGTGCCTGTACCACGAGGCTGCCCTGTTCAGCTTAGACAGGACAGAAACTGTTCAGTATCCTGGGAGCCCTGTATATGGAGTTTATTACCAACCCCTGGTTTCTGTCACATATCCTCCCCCCCAGCTCAGACCTCGAGGGGTGAGCGACCATGGATATTAGGGAGTGCATCCTTGACAACCCGTCGGCATTGCCATGTTTGTGCCCCGACCTGTGTTCCACAGAAAATTTAAAGGGCTGTAGGCTTAGGAACCACCTGGTCACCCTAGCGTTCTTCTCCCTATTTTGACACATCCAGGTAAGGGGTGCATGATCTGTGACCAATCGGAACTTTCTCCCCAACAGATAATACTTGAGTGTCTCTACAGCCCACTTTATTGCGAGACACTCTTTCTCGACTATGGAGTAATTTTTTTCCTGGGGATTTAGTTTCCTACTTAAATAAAGGATGGGGTGCTCCTCCCCTTGAGACTCCTGGGAGAGTACCGCCCCCAGCCCTACCTCAGATGCGTCGGTTTGGACTACGAACTCTTTGGAGAAGTCAGGTGTGACCAACACTGGTTGGGCACAGAGAGCTTCTTTCAGGCTTCTAAAGGCCTGTTCGGCTTCGGGGGACCACTTTACCATTAGCGGTCCTCTTGCTTTTGTGAGGTCGGTTAGTGGGGTTGCCTTAGTTGCAAAATTGGGAATAAACCTCCTATAGTAGCCAATTAACCCCAAAAAGGTCCTTACTTGTTTTTTTGTGACTGGCCTTGGCCAATTTTGTATCGCCTCTACTTTGAGTGTTTGTGGTTTGAGTAACCCTCTACCAATAGAATACCCCAGATACTTGGCCTCCTCCAGACCAATAGTGCATTTAGCGGGGTTAGCAGTTAGTCCAGCAGACCGAACTGCGTCGAGCACAGCTTGGACCTTTGGAAGGTGGGACTGCCAATCTTCACTATGAATTACCACATCATCCAGGTAGGCGGCAGCGTACCGAACATGTGGTTTTAAAATTTTATCCATCATTCTTTGGAATGTGGCGGGAGCTCCATGTAAGCCAAAAGGCAGCACCTTATATTGAAAGAGGCCGTCTGGGGTTGAGAAGGCTGTTTTTTCTTTTGCCCTTTCTGTGAGGGGAACCTGCCAGTACCCTTTTGTTAGGTCTAGGGTTGTGAGATATCGGGCTTTGCCCAGTCTCTCTACAAGTTCATCCACCCTGGGCATAGGATAAGTATCAAATTTTGACACCGCGTTTAGTTTCCGGTAGTCATTACAAAACCTTGTTGTACCGTCTGGCTTTGGGACTAAAACTATAGGGCTGTTCCACCCACTTTGGGATTCCTCAATTACGCCTAGTTTTAGCATTTTTTTAACCTCTAAACTTATAGCCTCTCTCTTGGCCTCTGGGATTCGGTACGGTTTAAGGTTAACTCGGACCCCCGGTTCAGAGACTATGTCATGTTTAATTACGTTAGTTTTACCTGGCTGTGTAGAGAAGATTTCTTTGTTCCTTCTCACTAAACTCTGGACCTCTCGTTTCTGATGCACGGACAGTGTTTCAGCTATGCTAACCTCTGGGTCAGTTTCTTGATTCTCTGACGGACCTGGGGGTACTAGGGTTAACAAGACCTCTCTATCTTTCCAGGGCTTGAGTAGGTTTATATGGTAAATTTGCTCAGGTTTCCTCCTACCTGGCTGCCTTACCCTATAATTTACTTCTCCCACTCTTTCCAAGACCTCATATGGCCCATGCCATTTAGCAAGGAATTTACTCTCCACGGTGGGAACCAGAACTAGTACCCTATCACCTGGAAAAAAAATTCTGACCCTAGCACCCTTATTATACGTATTCCTTTGTGCTTCTTGAGCTTTC
The DNA here is from genome assembly GCF_040206685.1 of Ascaphus truei. Classification (NCBI taxonomy): domain Eukaryota; kingdom Metazoa; phylum Chordata; class Amphibia; order Anura; family Ascaphidae; genus Ascaphus; species Ascaphus truei. The sequence continues at coordinate 57,659,095 of NC_134491.1, read as the reverse complement.
TCCATGTGTTCCCTCACTATGGGTAGGACTGCAGCAATGCGGTCCTGCATTTGGGCAACATGCTCTATTACACTTCTGTAAGGGGTAACCTCGTGTTCCCAAGTTTCTTTGGCTATATCCAGTAAGCCCCTTGGATGTCGGCCATACAATAGTTCAAACGGGGAGAAGCCTGTGGATGACTGGGGAACTTCCCTAATGGCAAATAACAGGTATGGTAACAAACAGTCCCAGTTTTTCCCATCCTTATCGACCGCCCGGCGTAACATGCTCTTTAAGGTTTTATTGAACCTTTCCACTAAACCATCTGTTTGTGGATGATAGACTGAGGTTCTGAGATGCTTGATTTTTAGGAGTTTACATAGCTCTTTTGTTACTTGGGACATAAATGGTGTTCCCTGGTCAGATAAGATCTCTTTAGGAATTCCGACCCGGGAAAACAGAAGTACTAACTCTTTTGCTATGTTTTTAGCAGAGGTGCTACGTAGGGGAACTGCCTCCGGATATCGGGTAGCATAATCTAATATTACCAATATATGCTGATGTCCCCTAGCAGACTTTATTAGGGGTCCTACTAGATCCATAGCAATCCGGTCAAATGGTACCTCTATTATGGGAAGGGGTACCAATGGGCTGCGGTATGCTTTGAACGGGGCGGTGATCTGACATTCTGGGCATGAGGAACAATAGTTTGTAATTTCTGCCAGAACCCCAGGCCAATAAAAGCTTCGGAGAACCTTTTCTTTTGTCTTTTCCACCCCTAGGTGTCCCCCCAATGGATGACTATGTGCGAGGTGTAATACTACGTTACGGAATGTCCGTGGTACCAACAATTGTTTAGTTGTAACTGATTTTCTTTTATCAACCCGATATACTAGGTCGTTCTCTACCTCGAAGTAGGGGTAAGCAAGTGACCTATCTGGTTGGCCATGAGTACTATTCTGGTCCCGTATATTTCCCCTTGCTACCGCTAATGTGGGGTCCTCCCACTGGGCCTTCTTAAAACTCCCAGGACTGACCTCTAGGTCAGCGAGGGTCTTATCCTGTACTGGGGTGGTAAGTGCCTGATCAACATCTTGATTTGGGGTATTCCCTACCAAAGTAGTGATGGGGAAGGGAATTTCACAGCACTCCTCCTTTTCCCCCTTCTTATTTGGGCCCTCGTCAACCTCCATTTCTGAAAAAGGGAAAGGATTTGTTTCTTCTAACACTTCGTTATGGTCTGCTATTGAACTCTGGGTGCTATTCTGAGCTGGGGACCACATTTTTAGAAAATGGGGAAAGTCGGTCCCTATTAACACATCATGTGCCAGTTTGGGTACAACACCCACCTTGAAATCTAAAGAACCAAATTCTGTTTCAAAAAAAACATCAACAGTGGAATATTCATGATTATCCCCATGTATACAACAAATTGCCACTCTTTGTGAACTGTTTACCTGTTTCTTCTTAATGGGCAATAGGTATTCGGACACTAGTGTGACCATACTCCCAGAGTCAAGAAGTGCCCGAACCCTCTTACCATTAACCTTTACAAATGCCCACAGATGGTTATTCAAGGGGTCCTCTGGGCTAGGGCCCATACATTGGGACAACAGCGAATAAGGTTCCACGCTGTTGCATTGCATGGGCTCATCATTTAGTGGGCAGATTTTTGCTGTGTGGCCCCTCTCATGACAATTTACACATTTAGGTACATAGTCTGTGTCCCACTTAGAGCCTTTTCCCGGCTCCCCATGTTGGCTATTGCCCTTAGTGTGCGAACCACTGTTGCTGGAGCGGCGTGAAGGTGGTCGCCGCTCTTCAGCGCCCCTTAACCCCGGTACCCTTTTACCGTCTCTGGAAGAGTCCTGGAACCTCGGATAGTGGGGTTGCTCCACGACTGTGGGTTGCGGGTGCTCTTCTGCTGCACTGTACCTTTCTACAAGGGCCACAAGCTCATCCGCATTGTGGGGGTCACTCCGACTGACCCAACGGCGTAAGGCAGAGGGAAGTTTCCTCAAGAACTGGTCCATGACCAACCGTTCCACGATGTGGCTTGCTGAGTTGATCTCGGGTTGTAGCCACTTCCGGGCGAGGTGGATGAGGTCATACATCTGGCTTCGGGTGGCTTTATCCATCGTGAAGGACCATGCGTGAAACCTTTGGGCACGAACAGCCGTGGTTACGCCGAGGCGGGCGAGGATCTCGAACTTCAATTTTGCATAGACGTTAGCTTCGGCTGGCTCTAGATCAAAGTAAGCCTTCTGGGGTTCGCCGCTTAGGAAGGGTGCGATTAGACCAGCCCACTCAGCTTCTGGCCATCCCTCTCTCTGTGCCGTGCGTTCAAACGTGAGAAGATAGGCTTCCACATCATCCGAGGGTCCCATCTTCTGAAGGTAGTGGCTTGCCCTGGTCATTTTCGGAACTGGGGCTGCCTCTGCCAGTGGAAGGTTACTGATAGTCCCCCTCAGGATCTCGAGTTCCTGCTGTAAGCCCTGAGCGAACCGCTTTTGCTCCTCTCTCAGCAGGCGGTTTGTCTCTTGCTGGTTTGCATTAGTCTCTTGCTGGGCTATTAACAGCTGTCGCTGGGTTTCACTCGCCTGTTGCTGGGCTTCATTCGCGTCTTTCTGGACAGCGACATTGCGTACCAGCGCACTCACCACGTCTTCCATCTTGTTTGGAGAGAGAGAAAAAAAAACCTTCTTTTTTTTTTTTTTTTTTTTTTTTAAAGTTCTTTAACCCCCAGACCTTTCAGTGTTCTGCCCGCATTCTCCACCATATGTGACAAACGGCTTACTCCGGGGCTCCGCCGTCTGTCCGGGACTGTTAGAACACGGTCTTTTAGGGTAGGTTAAATGATGAGACGTCACGTACTGTTCCTTTAAACAGGCTATGCCTGGTTTATTCAGTCCCAGGCACTGAGACTGCCACAGTTTAAACAGAAAACAAAGCCAAACAAAAAGCTGCTCGTCTGAGCGATAACTTAAACTTAGATGTCCCTGACTCAGAGTTGGAAGTGGCTTGTCCACTTCCACCAACAAAATAAGTACCTTTGCAGTCTTTAGACAAACTAACAGAATGAATGAAGCGATTTGGGAAAGAGGCTTTCTCACCCCTCTGCAGTTCAGCAGCCTTCCAGGCTCTTGGGCGGGGCCCAGAGGAAACAGGAAACAGGTCTTATATACCTGAACTCTAATCAGCATGACAGGTGACAGAAAACAGGCAGCAGACAAACTGTGGAATGGAGTGCCTGTACCACGAGGCTGCCCTGTTCAGCTTAGACAGGACAGAAACTGTTCAGTATCCTGGGAGCCCTGTATATGGAGTTTATTACCAACCCCTGGTTTCTGTCACAATGCTCAACCTATCAGGCCAAAATAAATGGTGCTGGCTGGGCGTAGATGAAAGCAATCATCAACCAATCGAATTGGGGGTGTACCATGTGGTATATCTCACAATACGATTGGTTGAAGTACCATATGATGGCAGCCATTTTTTTTAAAGGATGTGACTTCATCCCTTTAAAATGATGTCACATCCTTTACAAAAAATGGAAGCTGTCACATGGTACTTCAACCAATCGGATTAGGAGTGTACCATGTGATGCCTCACATGGTATATCTCACAATCAGATTGGTTGTAGTACCATGTGATGGCAGCCAATTTTTTTAAGGATGTTACGTACCTCCTTTTAAGATGCCATCACATCCCTTTAAAAAAAAACGGATTAAAGGTGGAGGGAAAGAGGGGTGATTCCCACAAAATGTGAAAAAACAAATCACTCATTTAGACCTTGGGGGGGCTAGTGTTCTGAGATTGTAGATCCACCTCGACTCTATTTGTAGGATCTCTTTATTCCAATCTCTACCTCTCGGGAATAGGGGTGAACCTGGTGAATATGATTCGCCAGAGGTGTATCTAAGTGATTCCTGATTGCACCTAGGTGCTCCAAAACCTTCCTACCTAGTTTTCTACTTGTTTTTCCTACATATTTTTTCCGACATAAACACACTGCTTGGTATATAACTCCAATCGATCGACAATTAATAAATTGTTTGATAGTATAATTTCTATTGTCATCCCAATTGGAGAATATCTTAGTGGGGTGAAATTGCCAGTTGACATCCTTGTCAGCCAAGTATCTTTAATGGATGGTGTAAAATGGCTGTGAACGAGTTTATCCTTGATATTTTGCACACTCCTGCTCACAAGAGTCGGTCTAGATTTCAGGACCTGTCGTAAATCATCATCCTCCAGGAGGATATGCCAATGACGATTCAGAACGTTGTTTATCTCGGACCACTGATTGTTAAAGGTCCCAATGAAGCAAACTATTCTTTCCTCAGATACATTCTTACAGTTCTTTAGATTATCAGAGGGCAAAGAACTGCGATCACTATATTTTGGTCTATTATAGGCATTTTTAATAGATTTTTTACTTTTTTACTCCATGAAACATAATTTCATTAAGTTCGCTTCATTCTCAAATTCTGAGCCTGTGGAACAATTCCTCCTAACTGAGGAACTATCCGATTGGAATCTCTGATATTAGACTTTGTGGATGATGACTATCTGAACGCAATAAACTGTTTGTTGCGGTGGTCTTGCGATGCATCGAGGCCTGTAAGAGGCCCGTGGGCCCTCTTGAAATTGTTAAATCCAGAAAGGTCACTTTCTGTTTACTAGCCTCATAAGTCAAACGCAAATTAATATAATTTGTATTCATTACTCCAACAAATTCTTCAAATAGTTGTTCATCGATATACCTTGCCCATAATATAATGCGTGAGGTATGTCTAAAATTCTCTTTAAGGAAGACAACTTCTGCCTCCCACCACCCCAAATAGAGATTTGCGTAGGTGGGAGCACAGGTGGTCCCATGGCCGAGCCTCAAAGTTGATGGTATATTTTCCCATCAAACATAAAGAAGTTGTGAGTTAGGATAAATCTCTGCAAATCCACAATTAATTTGTTGTGGTTCGCGAAATTACAGCTTCTAGTTTTAAAAACATATGAAACAGCCTCTATACCCACTTGATGTATTATAGAGGTATAGAGTGACTCTACATCCAAGCTGATAAGCAAAGTTTCAGTGTTAATGACTACATCATTACGTCTATTTAGGGCATCTTTCGTATCTCTCAGATACGAGGGCAATGAATTTACAAAAGGTCTTAAAACAAGGTCCACATACACACTCGATTGCTCTGTCAAGTTAAAAATTCCAGAGACAATCGCTTTACCCGGTGGGGGAAGTGTGCCTTTGTGGACCTTTGGTAGGCTATAAAAAGTTCTAACTTTGGTGTTGGCGTCAGTAGCAAAGCATGTTCTTTTTTTAGATATACCCTTATCTTGAAGGCCTAGCTCCAAAATCAATTTCAATTCTTTTTTTGAATTGGACTGTGGGGTTCATTGGTGGTATTGTGTAACAGCATTTACCAGATAAAAGTCTCTTGTTTTCTTTGACATAGTCAGATGTATTAAGGGTCACAATATTGCAGTCCATGTATGTGGCAGGACGGCCTGTAGCCGAGGTCAGGGAACAGTCCACACGTATAGTTTCAGGATAAATAAAAACGTTCCGTGGCTTTATTTCTCCACAGTAACATAACATGCGGGTACACTGTCCCTTTAACAAAATAAATCCTGCTCCACTTTGGGAGAAAAACAGACTAATAACACAGCAGACCGATCTAGCAGGCTGGCTGGCTAAACCAGAACCAAACCATAAGGGTACTTTAAGCAGTCAGTAAAGAAATGAATAATCCTTACTTTAGTTGAAGTAGTCTTTGGTGAAATCCCTCTGGCTAAGGGCTCACGCAGCAGTGTGCTTCTCTCTCTCTCTGGCAGCTACTGCCAGTCACATGATCCTTTATCTACCTTGCTGGCTCTCAGGTGTCAGCTAAAGAGTTCTGATTTCCTAACTTCCACCTGAGTTAACCCTTATGAGTGCTGGATGAAGCACTCAGACATATGTCTCCCAGGCATAACTGATAGGAGTTGACTTCACTCTGTCACATACCTCCCCTGTTTGTGTGTGGCTAGTGTCCCACACGGCTGAAGCCTGACCCTCCACTCCTTCCTTGACAAAAAATCAGCATTTCCATGGTCCTTTCCAGGTCTATGCTGAATATCAAAAGAGAAGGGTTGGAGGGCAATATACCACCTGGTCAACCTTGGATTTGTGTCCTTCATGGTGTTTAACCACTTCAAGGGCGCATGGTCAGTGACCAGGGTGAAGTGTACTCCGGCGACATAATGTCTCAAGGCCTCAATTGCCCATTTTACAGCGAGGCACTCCTTCTCAATAACGGAATACTTCACTTCCCTTGGGAACAGCTTCCGGCTGATGAACAGTATGGGGTGTTCAACACCATCAAATTGCTGAGACAGCACTGCTCCCAGTCCTACCTCTGAGGCATCCGTCTGGATGATGAAGGGCTCTTTAAAATCTGGGCTCCGAAGAGCGGGGCCCTCTGACAGGCACTTTTTTAGCATGTCAAAGGCGTCTTGGCACTCCCAAGACCATTTAACTTGGGTTGGGGTACTCTTTTTTGTCAGATCTGTTAGGGATGCAGATTTTCTGAAAAATTGGGGATAAACCGCCGGTAATACCCTGCTAACCCCAAAAGGGAGTGGACCTGTGTCTTTGTCTGTGCAGTGGGGACTTCCTTTATGGCGGCCACCTTGCTAGCTAGTGGCCTTACTATCCCTCCCCCAACGGCATAGCCCAAGTACTTTGTAGTGGATTTACCCAGGGCACATTTTTTGGGATTTGCAGTGAGCCCTGCTGCTCTTAAGGACGTTAGGACTGCCCTTAACCTTTTTATATGAGACTGCCAGTGTCTGCTATAGATGACAATGTCATCCAAGTAGGCCGTGGCATATGCCCTATGGGGTCGTAGTACCTTGTCCATTAACCTTTGGAACGTGGCTGGAGCCCCATGTAACCCAAATGGCATAGTGACGAATTGGTATAAACCGAGAGGGGTGGCGAAGGCAGTTTTGCATTTGGATTCTTCCGCTAGAGGTATCTGCCAATATCCTTTCGTGAGATCTAGGGTGGAGATATACTCTGCTTTACCAAGCGAATCAAGCAATTCATCCACCCTAGGCATTGGATATGCATCAAATCTGGATACAGCATTTACCTTTCGCAGATCCACGCAAAACCTCACCTTCCCATCTGGTTTAGGGACCAACACGATAGGGCTACACCATTCGCTGTGGGGCTCCTCGATCACGCCCAATTCCAACATGTCTATTATCTCCCTCTCTACCAGGTCTTTTCGGCCCTCTGGCAATCTATAGGGACGGGACCGTACTTTTACGCCAGGTTCTGTCTCAATCCTATGGGACACTAAATCAGTCTGCCCTGGCAGCTCAGAAAAAACATCTGTCATCACATCAACATCACATACATCAAGTAGGTCTGACCTTTGTTCCGTTGTTAACTGCTCTCCCATGGGAACCTGCTGGTCAGTGTAAGTACTACCCTTTGGAAGCTTTGGACCCAAATCCGTCTCTCCTTCCCGAGGGTGAATGAATAGCGATCTCATCGTTTTCCAGGGTTTCAGGAGGTTCACGTGGTAGATTTGTTTACCCTTCCTGGACCCTGGTTGAGAGATCTCATAGTTCACCTCCCCGGTGCGGCGGAGAACTTGGAAAGGACCCTGCCACTTCGCAAGGAGTTTACTCTCTGATGTCGGTAGTAGTAGCATCACTTGGTCCCCAGGTTGGAAGACCTTCAAGCGAGCATTTTGGTTGTACTGCCTCTCTTGACGTTCTTGAGCAGATTTGAGGTTTTCCTTCGCAAACCGACCTATCATGTCTAGGCGGTTTCTAAGGTCTATGACATACTGAAGGGTATTCTTGGAGGGGGAGGGCTCCTCCTCCCAGGATTCCTTCAGTAGGTCGAGAATACCCAGAGGTTGGCGTCCATATAGGAGCTCAAATGGGGAGAAGCCTGTGGATGATTGGGGAACTTCTCGTACCGCAAACAACAGGAAAGGGAGAAGTTCATCCCAAGCTCGCTTTTCAATGTCCACAAACTTCCTAAGCATAGTTTTTAAAGGATGGTTAAACCTCTCTACCAATCCATCAGTCTGAGGATGGTAGACCGAGGTCCGGACGGATTTTACCTCCAATAACTTCAGGACATCCTGCATTAACTTTGCCATGAAATTTGTTCCCTGGTCAGTTAACATTACTTGGGGAAGTCCTACCCTAGAAAACAGTTCTAACAGCCTGTGAGCAACCTGTTTAGCAGTGGCTGATCTCAGAGGGAAGGCCTCAGGATACCTGGTGGCATAATCAACAACAACGAGTATAAATTTATGTCCCTTCGCAGAGGGTTCTAAAAGTCCGACCAGATCTACCCCAATTCTCTCGAATGGGACGGCTACCAAGGGCAGAGGAACCAAAGGAGCCGGCTTCTGTCCTTTTTGGCTAGTTAACTGGCATTCAGGACATGTCTCACATAGTTTCATGATGTCACCATGTATGCCTGGCCAGTAAAATCGGGACGAGATGCAGTCCGTGGTCTTATCTCTGCCCAAATGACCACCCCATGGGAGAGTATGGGCTAGGGTAAACACTGTTTTAATCAACCCTTTAGGGACTAGCATCTGTCGAATGACCTCCCCTGTTTGTGTAACCTTATTCACACGATATAGTATGTCATTCAACAGTTCAAAATGTGGAAACACTTTTACACCTTGTTCATCTATTATCTTGTTGTTGACCTGTACCACCTTCTCATATTGTCTAGCCAGAGCTGGGTCCTCCCTCTGCCTCTGACGGAAGTCAGGAAGATCCAGGTCTGGCAAAATTCCTGTATCTATCTGTTCCCCACCCTGGTCATCCCCGGCCATGACCTGCAGTCCTTTGGGCTGACTAATGTTACCAAAAGTCCCAGCCTTTCGTAACCAGTCCTCTTTTTCCGCACGTCTCTGTTCATGTGTCTTTGGGACATGGTGTCTACGGGGGAAAATCTCTGGGGAAAAAGGGAACAAGTCTCCGGGCTTCTCCGTTACCAGACAAGTAGGCTCCGTAGGAGTAGGGGCCAACAATGTTTCGATTTAGGGCCAGTCTCGGCCAAGTAGAACAGGAGCAGGTAGCCAGGGAGCAACTCCCGCTAGTAGGCTAGCCTCTTGATCCTGGATACGCAGTGTAACGTTCGCCGTCGGGTATCTCTTTGTATCCCCATGGATACACTCAATTTTCCAAGGAGAGTCATAAGATAGTCTATTGCTTGGAATTAGGCCCTCTAGGATCAGGGTTTTTCCAGAGCCCGAGTCCAGCATGGCGTTTACTTTTGTCCCCTCCAGAGATGCTGGGACTAACCACGGATTGTGGTCCCCTCGGAGACAAGCTGTGGCAGTGGTTCTGCCATATGAACAGTCCATTTCCTCATCTCCTGAGTCCGCAAACTCGGTCATCCGCGGAAGCTCTCGACGGGGCTCGATGTTTGGACCTCTCCGCTGTTGGATGGGGTCCTCCCTTCTGGTTGGTGGGGTTATCCTCTCCACCGGGTGGGTGACAGGAGTCCAGGTTCTCGGGGAATACTGTGGGTGGCGGCCTCCCTTGAGTGATCCAGTGGCCTCGGACCCAGGATGGGCGTCTCTGCGGGAGTTTGTACCAGGAACCCTCCGAGATGGGAAAGGGTCTTCCGATCGGGTTGACTGGATCTCCCGAGCTGGCGGATTGTAGACCCCTCGATTGTCTGCTCTCCTGCCTCTAGTATCACCAGAAGCAACTGGTGTTTGCACCGGCCGTTCCCAGCTATCCTGTTGGGTGTCGTCGCCCAGGAAGTTTTCCACCAAGCGGACCGCTGAATCCAGGAAAAATGCAGCGTGTCTTTTTACCCAGGAGCGGGAGGAGGGGGGCAGTATCTGTATGAACTGCTCGAGCACAAACTGTTCAAGGATCTCTGCCTTGTCATGTTTTTCCGGTTGTATCCACCTGGCACATAAGTCTACTAAGCGGTGGGCTACGACCTGGGGTCTGTCTCGGTTTGTATATTTGACTGTCCAGAACCGCTGTCAGTAGGTCTCTGGCGTGAGGCCTAGGCGATCCAGAATAGCAGCCTTTAGTTTCTGATAGTCCATGGCCTCGTCCGCTGGAAGAGCCTGGTAGGCTGCCTGAGCTTCCCCTATGAGGAGTGGAGCCAGAGTCGTTACCCAGCGATCAACTGTCCAGCCGTGGGCCGTGGCTACCCTTTCAAAAGTGAGGAGAAATTACTCTGGGTCTTCGTTTGGCTTCATTCTAGGCAGCATCACCGGTGGGTTATTTGGAATCCCTGGTCTGCCTGGGGTTGTGCCTTCGACCAGCAGTTGGAGTAGCTTTTCCTCTCGCCGGGACTGTTGCTCATCTTGCTGGGCTTGTCGCTCAGCTTGCTGGGCTTGTCGCTCATCTTGCTGGGCTTGTCGCTCTGCTTGCTTCTCTGCTAGCTGGAGCTGTTGCTCAAGGAACTGAGAAAAAAAATTCTCCATTTTTTTTTTTGTGTGGCCCTTCAGATACAGGGCCCGTCCGACGTCCCACTTCTGACACCACCTGTGGCAGGACGGCCTGTAGCCGAGGTCAGGGAACAGTCCACACGTATAGTTTCAGGATAAATAAAAATGTTCAGTGGCTTTATTTCTCCACAGTAACATAACATGCGGGTACACTGTCCCTTTAACAAAATAAATCCTGCTCCACTTTGGGAGAAAAACTGACTAATAACACAGCAGACCTATCTAGCAGGCTGGCTGGCTAAACCAGAACCAAACCATAAGGGTATTTTAAGCAGTCAGTAAAGAAATGAATAATCCTTACTTTAGTTGAAGTAGTCTTTGGTGAAATCCCTCTGGCTAAGGGCTCACGCAGCAGTGTGCTTCTCTCTCTCTCTCTCTGGCAGCTACTGCCAGTCACATGATCCTTTATCTACCTTGCTGGCTCTCAGGTGTCAGCTAAAGAGTTCTGATTTCCTAACTTCCACCTGAGTTAACCCTTATGAGTGCTGGATGAAGCACTCAGACATATGTCTCCCAGGCGTAACTGATAGGAGTTGACTTCACTCTGTCACAATGTACGACGGTTTTATTGTGATGCTTTCGTCCTTCTGTAAGTCTTTTAGGGCTTGGTGTTCGTTCCAACTAAAATTATCAGAGCTTTTCAAAGGTTTTAATTTTTCCAGATTTTTTAGTCACCAGTTTCATAAACATTTCAACATTAGGGCTGGCCTCTAATGGAGGAGTGAAACATGATTGTGCTCCAGATTCAACGAGCGAAGAGAGATAGTAATGTCTAAATGTATCTAGATATTTCGGAAGTTTTTTTCACTGAAATGTGTCTCTTGTAGGAGGAGATGTCTGCTTTCTTCTTTTTGTAAACTGTGAATGCTACTTTTCTCTTGTTTGGATTATTAAACCCTTTCACATTATGTGAGATAATGTTTATCACCATTTGTGTGTATGATGCAATTTGCTTACCAGATTTGCATCTTTTGTGTAGCCACGCCACGAACTCCGTGGCCATTTAGACTCTAGCTCTTCATTCTCAGACCATGCTGCTTCTGTAATGGACTAGGGGGATGGGAACATTTTTAATGAAATCAATAGGAGACTGAAGATGAGAGGGAGCGCATTTGGAATAAACAAGACAATATTTCAAGACAACCTTCCACAGGGCCTCAGGAAGAATTGTTTTGACCAGTGTATTCTGCCCATGCTCACGTATAGATGTGAAACTTGGATGCTAAACGCGAAGATAATTCAGAAGTTTCATACAACACAAAAAGAAGAATGGAGAGATGTGTGATGGGTATTACCAGAAGAGATAAGAAAAAGAATGACTGGGTTCGAAACAAAGCCAATATCTGTGACATCATCACAAGAGTGAAGAAATTAAAATGGCAGTGGGCTGGAGATATCACAAGAAGAAATGACCATTGTTGGCCAAAGATGGTACTCGACTGGATTCCAAGAGAAATTAAAAGACCAAGACGACGACCAAAAGTAAGATGGGAGGAATGAGGATGAGATTGGAACATTTGTTGGGGCAACGTAGAGAAGAGGGGCTTGCAACTGCAGTACCTGGAAGATCATTGGGGAGGCCTCTATCCAGCAGTGGATTGACAAGGGATGATGATAATATATTTATTGTGACGGAGTCACTGTCCTTATGGACTAGAGGGCTAGTAGCTATGGGACTTTCCAGCATACATGGAGCTAATTTCCATTGGATAAGCTAACCTCAGGTGCAGCTAATCAGCCTGGTCTGAATGAACAAGGAAGTCTTTTAAAACAGACACAGGAAGCTGACATGCTGGAAGTGATAAAGAGAGACTGTTTTCCCCAGAGAAGGGGGGAGACAGAAGTGCTCCCCAGCTGCGGAAGCTGGTACAGAGGAGGTCTCTGGGCTCAAGGTGGGGCTGAATTCCCCTAGGTAGAAAGGACGCAAGGCTGTGCTGAAGCAGTGATGTCTACTACAAAGGACTGACAGATAAGCAAAAACACTTTATTGTTGTATGCAGAGACTGTGTTACCTTGTTCCATATGCCAGGGCATGTTTTGGCTTTGGAACCAGCTTAGCTGGCCATGTAGTTAGAGAGGGCGAAAGCTATGGTGTAGTTAGCTTTCCCTAAATGGAATAGGTGTTTATTTCCTATGTTTTATTATGATTTAAAGGGACACTACCCATTATGTGTATTTGTTTGTATTTGTTTGTGGCTAATAAACAACTACAGTTAAAGCCTTACACAGGGTCTAGCATCCTACTGACCGTGTGTGTGTGTGTGTGTGTGTGTGTGTGTGTGTGTGTGTGTGTGTGTGTGTGTGTGTGTGTGTGTGTGTGTGTGTGTGTGTGTGTGTGTGTGTGTGTGTGTGTGTGTGTGTGTGTGTGTGTGTGTAGATATATATATATCTCAAGGATTTTAACAAGAAAAAGGGGCAAAGAAAATCTCAGATAAAGAAAGGTTTTAGAATAATTGGTCATGGAATGTAGGATGCTAATACAGTAAAGGGAATAAAAGCAATATCTGGGTGGGATAGACATAAGGCTATCCTAAATATAAAAGAAAGCAAATGATCTAATAACGTCTCAGGATTCCCAACAGGTAGGAGAATTGGCAGATTAGGTCGGCCAAGTGGTTCTTACCTACCGTCAATTTACATGTTCGTCTTCCTTTTCTGTCCCTGCAAGAACTCCTGATTATTAACCAAACCTACATGGCTATTCTTTTGCTGGATTTTAGTTACTCTGAGGTCATTTCCTTTACTAATATATATCCTCAACTTCACATCAACCGTTATCATTCCACTTTCCATCCAAATTCTTTGTAAGTATTTGGCATGCATTCAATGAACTGGTTGTATCACCAAACTATCACAGTCCGTTCATGCCAAATATACCTGGGGCTTCTACCTATCCTAGTCCCATGCACCTTTCATTTGGACCAGATCCCAACATATTTTACAATTTTAGTTGAATCCCTCACACAGCCACCTCTGGGGTAGAACCTCTGAAGCATATATCTGGAGGGCTCCTTTGCACGGCCACCTTAGGAAAGGGGGCAGAAATCAGTTTTTAGCAGTATTAACCAATGGCACTTGGGCAAAAATGAGGGAGATTGCAGACTAAGGTTTTAGCGTTATAGTGAAGGAGGCAGAAATCGGACCATCAATCTATTGAAGCTAACTAAATCTGGGCTTCTAAATCCCTACACTACTAGCAGATAACTAACAAGAATGTAGCAAGACATTGTCCACTGCCTCAGGTAGTCACCATAGTTTGCAATTGTACTGCATCCTTTTCTAAACCATGTACGCTTTTCCATGGCTTCTTGCTATGTAGATGTGTGCCCCCTGCTAGTCTGCCTCCCTGCTGTTTTGTCTCACTCCCTTGTCTTACTATAACACCAATTAAAAGGGCCAACAAACACATGTTTTGAAGACATACAGCTGCAGTCGTACATTGCCAAACTATTAACAACAACAACTAATTCCCCAGATGACATTACTGGTGGTTCCAAACTTCACAACGGAAGATGTTTTACTTAATTCATACCAGGCAAAAGATCAATTTCCCTGACTGTTACAACTCTCCATTCTATAGATAGCATCTACATACAATCAAAACCCATATGTCACTTTTCCCACAACACTTGTATCTATTTACTTTACCTGGTCAGCTCTGAACAGCCTTTGATAAGCCCACCATCTCATCTGTAACTAATACCCATATAAATGACACCATCACAAATGAGTTTTTAGTTACATAGTTCCAATCACAACTTTAGCCCAACCTGAAAAGGTCCCATTTATTACAAATGTTGTCTGTCCTTCAACCAGTTTTCAATCCAGGTGCAAATATTTATACAGAGTCCAATTTGCTTTATTTTGTACAGTAACATCTTGTGTGAAACCGTATCAAAAGCCTTTGCAAAATCTAAGTAGACTACATCAACTGCATTACCCTGGTCTAAATTCCTCCTTACCGCCTCAAAAAAACTAATAAGGTTAGTTTGGCATGACGAATCCTTCATAAATCCATGCTGACTATTACTAATAATTTTGTTTTCCATTAGGTATTCCTGAATATTATCCCGTACTAAAACTTCAGGTAGCTTCCTCGCAATTGATGTCAGGCTTACAGGTCTGTAATTTCCCGGTTGTGATTTAGCTCCCTTTTGAAATATACTGTAGGCACCATGTCTGCTTTATGCTAAACTTGCGATACTGAGCCTGAGGAAATGGAGTCATTGAATATTAAATGGATTGGTTATTGCTGAATTTAGCTCCCTAAGAACTCTTGGATGTATGCCATCAGGGCCAGGTGCCTTATTTACCTCAATTGTATCAAGCTACATATGCACTTCTTCCTCAGTTAACCAATTGTTTGTTAATATAGAGGTTGTGGCTTCCTCCTGTGGGCGTATTTTCGCAATTTATTCATCCCTGGTAAATACAAAGGCAAATCATTTGTTTAATACCTCTGCTTTTACTTTATCTAGAATAATTTACCTGCCCATCTCACACTAAAAGGGTCCTATATTTTCTTTTCTAATCTTGTTTTTATTAAGGTACTGTAGTTAAATAACTTTTTAGGGTTGATCTTACTTTCTATTGCAATCCTTTTTTCATTTTCAATTTGTGCTAATTTGATTGTCCTTTTGCAACTTCTGTTACATTCCTTATGATTCTGATCTGATGCCTCCATCCCTTCTGACTTTAAGGGGTCTATTCTAGTAGCTTCGATGAGTTTGCTGCTATCGCGCAAGGTTTGGCATGTTCCCATGGAACGGTTTGAAATTTGAGTTATCACGGTATTCAGAAAGAATCTGAACCCATTTCAAGCCACGCAATAGAAAAATGCCCAAAGTCATCTGAGATTTTTTCTAAGTTCTCCCACCTGCCATGTTATTGCTGTCTGAGCTGCACAGGGAGACCCGCCTCTCCCTGCACTGTTCTCGCAGGCGGTCTCCCTGCACAGGGAGACCCGCCTCTCCCTGCACTGCTCTCGCAGGCGGTCTCCCTGCACAGGCAGACCCGCCTCTCCCTGCACTGCTCTCGCAGGCGGTCTCCCTGCACAGGGAGACCCGCCTCTCCCTGCACTGCTCTCGCAGGCGGTCTCCCTGCACAGGGAGACCCGCCTCTCCCTGCATTGCTCTCGCAAGCGGTCTCCCTGCACAGGGAGACCCGCCTCTCCCTGCACTGCTCTCGCAGGCGGTCTCCCTGCACAGGCAGACCCGCCTCTCCCTGCACTGCTCTCGCAGGCGGTCTCCCTGCACAGGGAGACCCGCCTCTCCCTGCACTGCTCTCACAGGTGATCACATTGTTTTTATAAAAATTTGAATACTAGTATGTGGGAGCAGGGGGTCTCCAGAGCAGAATCGCATTGATTTCAGGTGCGGGGACCCCCTGCTTCCAGAGATACAGGCCCCTATATAGGTTGCCGGTATCTCCTATGCGTTTAAATGTCCGAGTCACGGGACGCAGGACATTTAAACATTGCATGGGGATACCGGCACCCCATAACGCGGCCTGTATCTCGGGAAGTAGGGGGTTCCCGAACCTGAAATCAACGCGGTTCTGCTCCGGAGACCCTTTGCTCCCGCACACTAGCATTCAAATTTTAATAAAAACAGCTTTATTACCTTAGCGGCTCAATCCCTCTACCCCCCTGCACTCCAACTCTCCAGAAT
Source organism: Ascaphus truei (assembly GCF_040206685.1). Lineage (NCBI taxonomy): Eukaryota > Metazoa > Chordata > Amphibia > Anura > Ascaphidae > Ascaphus > Ascaphus truei. Next base: position 57,642,930 of record NC_134491.1, on the reverse strand, counting down.
GGTAGCAGACGATGACAGCCCTCAACTCAGTCTGACGCTGTGAACCACAATCATTCACTGTTTTCGATACCCTGTATTATGCTATATATGGTTTTTTTAATCTTGTTTTCATGCATTGGGAATCCATCATCACTGAATTCTGATTGCAGCAACCAGGAGATTTGTCTACAACAACTAACGGTTGTATATTACATCAGTGTGACTATTATCACACTACATATGGACTTTATCACTAGGCGCCGAATATATCCTCTTTTGTTTTGTGCCAGATATATAGCCTACCAGGTACCCAGTGGCTGACTTGCTTAGAGTAATTTTGGATTGCGGATAGGAAGCGGCGGAGGAGACGGGCGTCTCAGGACAATGAAGAAGAAGGGGATAGTGGTTGTTATAGGGAGGGTGGGGTGAGGGAGGCCAAGAGCAGGGTCCAGACAGGATAGGGGGGGTATGTAGGGGTAACACAGTTGTGTTGCCAGATCTTCAAGAATTACCTTTAACTCTCTCTACTTTGGACACCCCCCTCCCCCCCACCCCCATCCCACGGGCCCCCTCCGGGCAACACCGGGTAATTCCCTTGTTTACTATTTGCCTATAAATTGTAGTTTAGCGGATAAGTCCAAGTACAGGAAACATTAATAATTATTTTTGGAATAGGAATTCAAAGTCTAATCTGGATATTCGCTTCTTTGCAGAGTAATAATGATCTAATAAGGAAGGTTTTTTAATCGTGGAAAGAGACATGCTTTTACAACCAGTACTTTACACATCCTGACTACATGTCACGCATGAAGAACTTATTTTCATCTCTAGCCCATCAACGGGATGATAGTCAGTTGGAAAATATACATTTCCATTGTGGAATAACTTGATGAGAGATATAACATTGTTCCCAAATACCCATCTCTGACAGCTGTTGGTGCATTAGACTTTGGTAGAAGTAGCTTAGCCCTAATTAAAGCCTGGTGTTTCTAAGGCTGCGTCCACGCTGCCGCTGTCTGCGCGCTCATGAGCGTGCACATAGGCTCACGGGTGCTGGGCGCTTGCCGAGACAAATTAAATTGACTTTCTGGCACGCTGAGGGGGTCACATGACCTCCTCAGCTAATCAGCGCCAGTCAGTGTTTTGGCCACGCAACCCCCCCCCCCTCCCCGGACACCCGAACGCTCATGTTTGTAGAGTTGGTGATGACACAACTCATGCATGAGCGCGGTCTACGGCACTGGGGACGCAGCCTAAAAAGGTTCTATTGGGGACAAAAACAAAACCTATCCTTCTGTAGGAGTCTTTATATAAGTAGGTAGGTACAGTAACAAGACAGGATCTAGATCTTGTGTCCTCTTTAAAAAGTACCCTCACCTATTGCTTTGCATAAATGATTAAATATTCGTTCATATTCTACTTTCTGAAGGGTGTATCCCTGGAGGGGACGTGCAGGCAGAGCACTGCTTTGAGGTGCATATAGAACAAAGATGCGATGGTGGCTGGATCAGGTGCAATAAAAATAAGCTTCTTTATTGAGGAACAAGACAAACAGGGTTCACATGACACTGTAGAGGTCCTCTAACATGTTTCGGGCTCCCTTTGTCAAAGAGTGTCCCTATACCTCCCCATTATATGAGTATTATTTGACTACATCTGCTAGCAAGTTATTATTGGATTATTGCCTGTGTTGATGAGGAAACCGATATGAATTGTTGGATTTATTACTGGACTAAGTGATACATGCATTTTCTCTGAGCACAGATATAGAGCTTGTCTCTAATATTGCTTGATCATGTTCTACTTTCTGCAGGTAAGTAATAAATATTCTGTTATTATGATTGATGCCCAATAAAAGTTACATACAAAGTGGAAAAACTAACTGTGGTTGTCCGTAAGTAATCGAGACTATGGTGCTTTTCAGATAAGGATACATGTACACATTTATCGACTCACCAAGGTCTTTTGTAGAATATATAGGAGCAGGGAGAAGTTAGAGAAAAGAAATAGAGCTCAAAACCTACACATACTAGTTCAAAAGAAAGCACATCTGTAGATAAATAACTGTAGTAATACCATCACTATCTGGGTACAAATAACTTGTATATTGTCTTACAGCTACCATAATACAGCGTGAAGGAGCAATCCGTCCTAACTAAAGCACGCTATTTTCAGCTCTGGGGACCTCCTGGATCCTGCAATCCTTGCCGGTAAAGTTACTGGTATTACTTCCTGGTTTTGAAAGGGGCTTTAAATGGCCGTCCAATAGGAAGCCACAACCGATGATGATGTGGCTTCCTATTGGCCAGATATTTGGTTTTCACTGGAGGGACATATAAACCTAGGAACTTCACTGGTAAGTAGCTCAGGAACCAGGAGTCCTCCAGAGCTGAAAATAGCAGTGTTTGACTCCAGAGGTCCCGACTTCCCATCCTGTAAGGAAAGTGTGGGGTAAAAAAAAAAACAAGTAGGGAGGACGCCTCCTATAATCTAAAAAAAAAACATCAGCTAAACTTTTATGGCAGGGGTGGCCAACTCTAGTCCTCAAGGGCCATCAACAGGTCAGGTTTTAAGGATATCCCTGACTCAGCACAAGTTACTCAATCAGTGGCTAAGTCAGAATGACTGAGCCACCTGTGCTGAAGCAGGGATATCTCTAATACCTGGCCTGTTGGAGGCCCTTGAGGACTGGAGTTGGCCACCCCTGCTTTATGGTATCTTTCTATTCATCTATGGATGTTGTGTGAGCACATGTAAAAAACAATGTGCTTGCACGACGAAGCCTAGTGTGCGAAACGCGTAGGGCTATGAGATAGGCACCCTGGTGTTAGCACGGAGCCAGACACTATTTGGCCAGTCTCTGTTTGTTGGCGGATGCCAGCACCAAAGAGGAGGAGCGGGTCGAGAGAGTGGCAGCCTCATTGTCTGAAGCTTTTGCTAGCAGACGAGAAAGCGGAGCAAAAAACTCGCGAGAGTGCATGACGTCACTTCCGGGATTCGGTGCAGGATGCTGAGACCGGAGGATTCGTCGTGCATACCCCAGCTGGGACCAGCAGAGAGATCTTTACACTCCACAATCCTTGCGCCCGTGCTACCACACGCCCGCCGGTGTTTTCTCACGTGTAAGTGAGCTTTATTACTTTTTTTTATATTGTAATATATTTTTTCTTATACAAGCTGTGCTTGTTTGTTTTCTTTGTTTTGTTCGCAGTATTTGATCCCTCCTTCTGTCTGACATTAAGACCACTTAAAGTGTTCGTAAATTACAAAAACAATTCTATCAAAACTTTATAGAAACTAGTTTTGAATAAAAGCCTATAACTGCTATGGAAATAACTGCACAAGACCGAAAGGCAAAGGTTCACTCTGAAATTTGTCCGCGGTTTATTTGTCTTTTTGATGCCTGCTCAGTCAACAGGTGTGTTGTGGCACAGGTATATTATTTAGTATATGTACAGAACTCTGTTCTCCCCTGCAGCTCAGGGGTAGCCAACTCCAGTCCTCAAGAGCTCCCAACAGGTCAGGTTTACAGGATATCCCTGCCTCAGCACAGGCCACTGATTGAGTCACCTGTGCTGAATCAGGGATATCCTGAAAACCTGACCTGTTGGGAGCGCTTGAGGACAGGAGTTGGCTACCCCTGCTGTAGCTCTATGGCTGTGTTCCACGCATGGCTAGGTCCACACGTTTAGCCTTTATGTGTGTACTATTGATGTCCTGTTAACAGCATCTAATTCCTGCTAAAGTTGCCAGCGTGACAGCCTTTTAATGTGAAATCACCTATTTGTTCACAGAGTATTGCAGATAAAACATACTTCTCCATACCACACTTGCCAAGAAGCAACAGGGCCCCCTTTCCATCTTCCTTTCATGCAATTTGTTCATAATGAATCCTTCCTTGAAGATTCATATCTTTAGCAGCACTATCTGATTTTCTTTTTATAGTTCCAATAAATCTGAAATCGCACTAAGCTCATATTTATCCAATAAAAAGTATTTTACTCCAGAGAAACACCATATTTCCAATGGAATCGTTCTCTTTGTTCTCTCATATTTCTCAGTGCATCCTTATCTCCAGTCTCCTCTTTTTGCCTATCTCATTCATTTTAACTTTGTTGACCTCTATGAATAGGTCCATCTCTGCCCCAAAAGAGAAAGCAAGGTCATCTAAACAATTATAGAACAGTAACCTTCAGTAATCATTGCACTAGTCTATGCATTACCAACCTAACTCCATCTGCTCCACCAAGTGCACCTACTCGTGCTCCTACAGTACTTGAGATGTTTAGCAGCACTCGTGTGGATTCTCTGTGGGATATGTTATATTATTAATTCTCATTTTTAAAAAAAATTCAACGATTCTTTATTGTAGATTGACATATACATTGAAACAAAGCCTCATATAAAGTAAAACATCTGTTTACATCATGTACATGGAGTGCCAGACAATATTTTGATTCCAAATCTTTAGATTTTCTGACAGATCTGTGACTTCTTACATATTTTCTCGTATATTTTTTTTTCCCGCACGTCGTCACCACACTTCCCCGTCTTCCGACGCGGTGGCAGGGACCTCCGCTGCAGGGCTTGCCACTTCACTACGGGTGCCGACCTGGGAGTTTGCTTTCATGTGAGTGCATTGTTATATCTATATCTATACCAATAAATTCATTGATTTGTTGATAACACGTCTGCCTCACCATCTTTACACCACCACACGCGGGAGCTATTGGAAAGATTGGCAGAGTGAGGGCTTCCAACGTCACATCATTGCCTGCCAGCGATCACGGTTCCCTGCTGTTTGGACCGGGGTAGGAGAGATGGATTAACATAGATACCCGTCGTTGCACCTGTACTTACACTTGGCCATGTAAGTATCGTGGAGTATTATTTTTATTCCCCCTCCCCCCCCCCCAGTGTACCTAACCTCACTGTAGGTTAGGTATGTGTATTTTTCGTGCATAGAACTCTGATTGTCACTGTTCCCTAAACCCTCGCTCCCCCTTGTTCCTTGTTTTGCTTCTCCTGTCCAAGGTTTTGGATAATCCCTATTGGGGTCGTAGCAGAAGGGTTTTGCATCAACCTAGGTCTCCTCATCACTGTCTAAGGGCACCTTTCATCATTCTCTGGTAATATACACCTTTTGTCACTTTTTTGCTGGATTTGCTTTTGCAGGTTAGCGCCTAGGTTTTTCTGTTTTTACCTTTATTGTAGATTGACATATACATTGAAACAAAGCATCATATAAAGTAAAACATCTGTTTACATCATGTACATGGAGTGCCAGACAATATTTTGATTCCAAATCTTTAGATTTTCTGTCAGATCTGTGACTTCTTACATATTTTCTCGTATATATTTTTTTCCTCTTTACAGAAGATTATCAAATAAAAGATAAAATAAAACCATAAACATACTAACATTAAAACAAAACTTTACACAAAACAGTTATGGCTTCTAAGGGGTTTATAAACTAGGGTATGAACAGGGACATACATTAATCCAAGCAGACAAACATAAGCAAAAGACCAAAACCATAATTGACCCAACTCCTGAGCAGTCGTACAGTAGTTTGAATTTGAACAATTATTGTAAATCAAGACTATACAGCCTCCCTCTAGATACTGTAGTTTTGTTTTTAGCGCCCTTGACCCAGAACCTTGCATTTGATTAAGTCTCATTTGAAATGATGCAATTCATCTTTCTCCCCATCCACTATATCAGACGGGGACTATAATTACACCAATTTACACTAGTGTAACAATAGATTGGTTTCATGTACAAAATGGTATAGGAGGAAAAAGTAGAGAGATGCAATTTTTAATACAGAAGTTCCTGCTTGGGTGTGGGAGGGCTCTAAATGTAATTAAAGTGTTTCAGATTATAGATACAGCTGCCCCCTTTCATTAGAGAGTCCAGTAAATGGGGTTCAGGTCTCAATACTAGCAGGAGCCATGGTCACTGTGTTTTTACATCCCTAGAAATGAATACGTTGACTTAAAATCATTTGTGTTTATTTGTGTGACATCTGTCTACGAAATACACTTACCATATATCTTCTCTTGTTTGACAACATTTTATGCACCTGCTATGTGAAAAACAGTAGGATAATACCAAAATCCCAGCGACGTCAGAGCTCTAATTGAAATTCCTCGAAAGGTGTGGAAATCCCAGAAAAATACAGTAGATGCGTGACCAGACAATAAAAGACAGCAAAAGGTGACCTTGATGTTAACTTGTACAAATGTATTTTACAGGTGGTTACTCATTTTCCTTATTCCACTATGGCCGAGATCCACTCATTGAATGTCAGTTACTGCCGTATCAGGGTGCGATACCCTAACATCCTGGCTTGAGGAATCCCGGTTACTGTCACATATTCACTAAACAGAGATATTCTATATGGTCCGTTCCGGTTTCAGCCCATTTAAGTGCTATACAACAATGCATTCTTTATTTTATATTGCAATATTTAACATGAATAGTTATCCATTGTGCTCTCTATAATGTACAAAGCATTAATAAGTGTAACCCCCCTTTGGGATTCCGATGGCTTTACATGGTTAACTGTGTGGGCCCACACAGAGTAATGCCTCTTCCCCATCACATAGTGCTGGGATGATTCAGCAGTAGTTAAGCCCCGCCCTTCTACCTTGTTACAATACCACCAGCCTGGCATATATAGTGGAGGGGAAGTGTTCAGATTGGAGATCCCATGAGGAGCCTAGAGAAGGGATCTCACTGTAAATAGTATGTAAGTGTTTAGTGTAAACATAAGATAGGGCAAGGATCCCCTTTTTTAATTGTTTAATAGTTAGGGAAAGTGTCCCAGTTGGATAGTGGCCTTATAAATGACTTCTTGCTACTCTCTGCATTTCTATAGCGGCAACCTATGCCCAGGAGGAGCTCCGCAAAGCACAGACCCGCAAGATAGTTGGACCAGCCCCATCGGAGGGTCCATAGCTGTCCCTACTCCAGATTGCCATGAACTGGCATGCAGTGCCTGTGAGAGGGACAATTATCACGACTGAGAGAGATAAGCACAACGCCCGACAGGGGCCTTAAAGAGATGAAGCTCTACTGAAGCTTCTCAGAAGAGGGGTTTGCTAGGTAACAAAGGGGGATCATGCCTCAGCACCTCCCTTGTGGCCGAGATAGGGGCAGCTAGGGAAGACTGGGTTCAGTCAGTGAAAGAAAGAAGGTCACAATGTTGAAACCAAGATGCATGTGAATGTAGATGTAACAATAAAGCTGCTGTTTGAATGATTACGGTTTCTGGTGCCCTTCATTGCTACATCACCGCCCAGCCGCACAAATCCAGCACCCTGACAAGGTAACCAACTTTGAGTAAGCCAAAAGAAGAACCATTGATGTAAACTCCCTAGGAGCCGGGCAGTGACGGTTACATAAGTATACCGATAAAACAATTTTTGGCAAGCAGTGGGGAGCCTTGTCTTAAAAAAGGTCGTCTGTCATGGAAAGGGCCTTTGATCACAAAATACAGGTGTGAGATGCAAAGAAAGTAAAAGACAAAACCCAAACCAGAATGATGTGCCATCATTATGTTCCATTCCAGATTGACCACAACTATTTATTACCTCCTACTACTTTACACAGCTTCTATCATGCTTAGGTTTACTGAGTCACGCAATTGTATTCCCCTGCGTCGGGAAAACCATTTATCATCAATGAAATGGAATGATTATGGAAGCAGATGTGGACCAGATCTCTTATTTAGGATGCAATTCTCGAGTTATATATACAGTAGCATTTCACGGAGAAGGAAATCTTCAGTTCTAAATAAATATCTTAAGACTTAGATTTTGCAAAGGCTTTTGATATGGTGCCACACAAGAGGTTAGTGTAGAAAATAAAGGGAATTGGTCTCGGTAAAACTATTTGCACCTGAATTGAAAACTGGTTGTAGGATACACAACACAGAGTTGTCATAAATGGAACCTTCTCAGGTTGGGCAAAAGTTGTAAGTGAAGTACCTCAAGGATAGGTACTGGGACCCCTGTTTTTTAACTTGTTTATTAATGACATTGAGGTTGGCATAGAGAGCAAAGTCTCCACCTTTGCTGATGACACTAAATTGTGTAAAGTAGGAAAATCAGACCAGGATGTAATTTCTCTCCAGAAGGACTTGGAGATACTGGAAACTTGGGCAGGTAAATGGCAGGTGAGGTTTAATACAGATAAATGTAAGGTTATGCATTTGAGAAACAAGAATAAGCAGTTAATTTACAAATTAAATGGGGCAAAATTAGGTCAATCCTTGATGGAGAAGGATTTAGGAGTGCTTGTAAACAGCAGCCTTACCAATAGTGCCCAGTGCCAGGCAGTAGCTACAAAGACAAATAAGAATGGATGGAAAGGGAGTAGGCATAATTATGTCACTGTATAACTCATTAATAAAACCACACCTTAAATATGGAGTACAGTTTTGGGCAACAATGTGTAAAAAAGACATTATGGAACTAGAAAAATTACAGATAAGAGCCACCACATTAATAAAGGGGATGTAAAATCTGACATGAGGAGAGGCTCGCTAAATTAGATTTGTTTACATTAGAAAAAGGCATCTAAGATGGAATCTGATGGCTATGTACAGTACAATTATATTGCTTTGAAAAGAACTATTCATCCCAAAGGCAGTAAAAACGACACTGGGTCATCCCTTAAAGAGGCAATCCAATCAGGCGATTTGTATTTGCACATTTAAAAATAAAATTAACATGGGATTGAAGCAGGGAGTCTATGGAGCTGAACCCCATTGATTTCAGTTCCAGTGACCCCCTTCTTCCCGAGATTCGTACCTCCATAGGAGGTGCCGGTAGCTGCTCCGCTAGCAAGGTTCACGTAATGGCGAAGTTTCAAAGCTCCCGCACCCTATGGGCCAATAGGAAGCCATGATGTTATCAGGTTTCGGCTTCCTATTTATCCCGCCTGACGCGGGAGCTTTAAACGTTGCTGAGATACCGGCACCCCCTTTGGAGGTCTGTATCTCGGGAAGCAGGGGGTCCCAGGAGCTGATATTAATGGGGATTCCCATGATTTGTTCCCTTAAGCTTGGAGGAAAGGAGATTTCACCAGCAACATAGGAAAGGGTTCTTTACAGTAAGGGCAGTTAAAATGTGGAATTCATTACCCATGGAGACTGTGATGGCGGATACAATAGATTTGTTAAAAAAAAAAAGGTTGGACTTTTTTTTAGAAAGGAAAGGTATACAGGGATACACCAAATAAGTAAACATGGGAAGGATGTTGATCCAGGGAGAACTCTGATTGCCATTGTTGAAGTCAGGAAATAATAATTTTTTACCCTTGTGAGACAGCATTGGGTAATTGGATTTTTTTGCTTGGATCAATATACCGTAAATACAAATATAGGATAAGTATCTGTTGTCTAAATTTAGATGGACTTTCAACTTCATCTACTATGCAACTATAGTATCTAACGTTGTTACCATTTGCTGCCAGAGGGGCCCGACAACACATTGCACTGGATATCATTTATTAACAGAGAATATTTCCTGGGATTATTGGAGTGGAAATTCCTTCATAGAAATATTTTTTTGAAGACATGTTCTCTTTTTCGAGGGACTGTTTCACCGGAATCGGATGTTTGGTCGTTGCCATTTTTTCGGAGCCCGCCGCAGCCGACCTGCTGCTGGACACACAGCTGCCAGACGTTTTGCCAACAAGGTAAGTTACCTTAAGGGGTTTTAGCGGTAAGGGTAGGGGGTTAAGGATAGGGGATCTAGGGCAATAGGTTAGGTTTTTAGGTAGGGTAAGGGGTTTAGGGTAAGAGCTTAGGGTGAGGGCTTAGGGTAAACGTTTTTAGGGTACGAGGTAGTGTTAGTATTAGGGTCTTTTAGGGTATGGGTAAGGTTAGGGACTTACTCTGGGGACAAAATGGCCATCAGCTAAATTTCCCAAGGGCTTAAATGCTGGCGCTAACTTTGTCGCGGCAAAACATCCGCGACTAAATGTCCTAGACAGCTTTCTCACAACCCTAAATGTAATAGAAATAGGTAAAAGGGTCTTGAGTACATTTCTTTTAGCATGTACTGTATACAATCGGTAACAAACCTAAGTATACATTCAAGTATGTATACATGCTGCCGCCCCCTGGTGGATGTAAGGAGTTAACCTGCTCTGCTTACCACAGTGTTAAGTGTTTTGATGGACATACTCTCCAATGGCTGAGAGTAGAATTGTAATGAGTGCGCGCCCAGGGTCGCCAACAGAAATCGTGGGGCCCGGGACAAACATTTTAAGCAGGGCCCCCACCCCGTGTCGGCGGTATTGCCCGCCACCCCCTCCCCCACCATTTCACACCTCACGAGCCCCTCTCTTCCCCCCCTCCCCCCTTCCCATGTATTTCTCTCCCCATCTCACTCTCCCGCCTCGCAAGTATTTCTCTCCCCTGCTTCTCACTGAGCTCGCTCATGCTTGGAAAGCGCTCCAAGCATGAGCGCTGGGTGTCCTGGCATTTACGCAAGCGCGCGCGGGGGGCATTGCGGGTAGTTGAGTGCGCTAGAAAGTTAGTTTTTTTTGTTTACATAAGCGCCGAGCGCGAGTGAGCGTGTGTGCCTGCGCATGAGCGGGGACATACATATATCTATACATGTAATTAACCGCAATAAGCGCCGCCCTCTCAGCCCTAATGGGGACGCACCCTTACTCCCTCTTTTCCTCACTCACTCCCTCTCTCCCTCTGTCAATTACCCCACACTCACTCATTCCCTCCCCCCCACTAGATATATACCAAAAAACTTCCCACCCCCAAATACTAAAAAAAAATCCCCACCTCCCAAATATATACAACCTCCCCACCAAATGTGGTCCCCTCACATTGAAGGCCACTGCATGCAATTCCTGTGTTCCCTACCTATAAAGTACTATTATTTATAAGCTATGTGTCTTTGCAGGCTGAATAGTCTCTCAGATACAGGGGAGGAGGACTCATGCCCCCCACTGTAGTATATACATATTAATAAATATAGGGAAATAAAGAGAGGATTACACACTATTGTACAGTGTCTAATTTTGTGACACGTAGGTTATAGCAGCGATGCGCAAACTCCCCATGCCTGCGCCCCCCCCTACCTGCTCTGCTCCTCCGTCACGCCCCCCCTCCCTCTAATCCTTTGTCAAATGACGCTGCGGAGTCATTTGACGTCACATCTCCATGGTAATGGGTGTCATTTGACGCTGCGTTGACTGGAGCCAGGTAAGTAAGTTTACAGAGGCCTCGCACTCAGTGCGGAACCTCTATAAACGCCGCGACCCCCCAGAAAAGTCTCGCGCCCCCCAGTTTGCGCACCACTGGGTTATAGCATATAACAAGGTCCAACTCATCTACCTTAAAACCAATACTATTATTGTATGCAGTCTGACTTTTCACAAAACCTCAGCAAACTGTGTTTATTGCAGGAACAATTTGACTCTGTTTATAATTGACCATTTTCTCAGAAAATAAATGGCATCACAATCTCTCTTTTATTTAGCTAGGTTTCAAAGGTTTACCCATTTTATGTGCTTTAGGAGTCATTGATTATTTTAAATTGCATTCAGCTGACGTTTTCCAACTAATCTAAAATGTATGGGATATGGTACACAAAAAGATTGCACAGCAGGTGACTAAAGTCTACTTCCACATATTATCCTTCTATTGCATTCTGCGGCCTGATGCTCAGCTAACCCCTTGTGTTCTTGGAATGCAGTCTTCAGACCAGCTGCTCATCTCAAACTACTACATACATGTTAATTACAGTTCAATATGAGTCAGTTTTGGACAAAAAGTATCTTTTATTTGAAATATATAATCCTTCGTCCCAAAGGTACATAAAACCAAATAATTAGTAGCTACCCCTACAAATAAAAGCCATGAGAACCTAATACATGATGATTACAGTACTGTATATTACAGTGCCTACTGGTGATTGGAAGGGAAATGAGCCGACTATTCAGCTGAATAGGAATTTGGCAGCACAAGTTTTTACATTTAGGTAAATATTTGAGTAGTTAGATAAAGCTGGGATACACATTAATGAAACAAATATTTCTACATGGATTTCATAACAGTAGCACTTAAGTGCCGTGTTAATCATTACCCAAAGGCTAGTGAAAAAAGAGAAAATGTTATTACTGATGCCAGCTCGAGTTTTCACCCTTTAAACATTTTGGGGCAGTGTTTTTCCTGTTAACTACTAACATGTAGCAAAGGTCACATTTTAATTACTGTGTTAACAACCCATGGTGCTGTTCAAGATGAAACAGGCAAAATATTTGGCAAAATGCAGGGAAAGTTTTTAGGTGCCAGCACTTTGGAAATAACCTGGACGGAAGCAGTTACCTTCCAAACACATTCACTGCAAGGAGATGGACACAAGTCAGCTGTCCTCTGGCCAAATAAGCTGTTGACCCACTAATAGGATGATACAGATTGGTTAAAACTAGACGATGGATGACTTTAAAAAAAAAACCACAGTCATTTATCTATTTAAATCTTTCTTTATCACACCAAAGCCTAGGTTCCCTTGGCTTTTGACTTCTTTTTCGCACAATCTAAAACGCCACTGACTTCACTGTTATTACAGAATTCCATCAGATTGCATATAAAGATGTGTAACCCCCTTTCCCTATGCCTAGGGGAAACTGCAGCGATTACGTGTGATACTAGTACCTGTACGCTCACAGGAGACCTGAGCCTCCGTTTCTGACATGGTCCCCTGTATGTATTGTGAAACCTATCCCGTTCTTCATTTGGCAAAGCCAGTATAACCAACCCCACACTGATGAGACCCATTAAGGTCGAAACAGCTGTCTGCGGGTGGGTTTACTGGCTATGCATCTTAACCCAGGCTGTGCTCAAATGCTGTGAACTGCAGCAAGCATCAGCTTATAGGGGACCATGTCATATGGTTTTGAAGCAAAAGGTGGCACTGTGTGCTTATTTGCATGTCATTTCCCAGAATCCCTTGCTGTAGTGGAAGTGCTGGGTGATAATGGTGAAAGGCAGGGTTGCAGACCTGTCTAAGACATTCAAATGGCACACAGTAATATTTCCATTTGCTATATGCTTTATTGTGGAGGGTTTGTGTCACTTTTTTACCCACCATAACTTAACTAAGTATATATATATATATATATATATATATATATGTGTATCTCGAAAGCTCGCACAAATAAAAGCATTTCGTTAGCCACAGAACGGTATCATCTATTTATTTTTTGATTATTGAAGCTCGGCTAACACGGTACTGATACCTCTACATGTATATATATATATATATATATATCGGTTTTACTGTAACAGTATATGTATATATCACACCGATACAATACACCAATAACACAACACCCTTAGTGGTTCCCCCAAAGTACTGAGGGTGCCTAGGGCACCTATAACCCCAGTGTCTACACAAGCAATCCCACCCAAGTGTGAGGTAGCGCTTCCCCCATGATGTATAGGTGCACATTCGTACCTTCCTGGTCACAGGCCCGACCAGGGAATAATGAGAGGAGGATGATGGATCAGGTCCCACGGATCAGGTCCGCCCTCCAACACAACTCCCCTCACACCTTATCCAGGGTGCGGTCCGTGGTGAAGTCTCCAGCCAGAAGATTCCTCTTATCTGCTACCATGTGCAACTCTGGTCCCAGGTCGACGTACGTCCACTGGTGCAGTAGTGATGCTGAAGCTCTAATGGGAGAGTCCCTATCTGGGGCCTTCCCTACAATACTCCGCTCATGGTGCAGGGGCTATCTGATGCTCAAGGGGTAAGGTCTGGCCTAGTCCAGGAAGCTGACTGCTCCCTGGACACTACCTTCCCCCTTGCTGCCTCCGTCAGGACTGCCCCTGCTACACATGTAAGGTCACCATTCCCACTCGTCTGGTGAAACCAGACACAACATCTTCTTTACCTCTATCTACCTGTTCTGCTCATCATTGTTCCCATCTGGCCCCTACTTTCCAATGTATGCAGCTGTATCAGCGTGTTATATACTGTAGTACTTCCATATGTTATCCACCTGGTCTTTTATATAACATGCTGCAGCATACATTTGTGCTCAATAAATAATAATACCTACTATAAAATAATACTAACTAACAAATCCTATTTTATTAAAGTTAAAAACATGAGCTTCCCTTATTTAGTTACAGATCCGGCTTCCTAACAACAATAAAGGCGTCTAGTGCAGCAAATCATTGGTAAAATACAGTGAAGACATTGCCATCAAGGATACAACATTATAGAGAAACAAAAATACATATCACATTACTCCAGAACACTAAGCCTTGGACCCTTCAAACGGCGATCTGCAGGATCCCAGCCAAATCTGCGATATCTGCCATTGACATTAATGGCAGCTGTCGCCAATTCGGGCGAATACAGCGGATCACGCTTAACTAACTCCAGGGCAATATGTGCACTGAGACTGGCAAGGCTGTGATTATAGTGCCGGCACGCATGCGCGCGACGCGTAACAAACTAATGGAGGCAATGAAGGCCCACATAGAGCGACAGACAACAGAGGAGACAAATGAAATAGTTTTTGACGCACAACGGCCCCGTCACGAGAGTGGTTCAGTCAATGAGGGTGAACTGCTCACGTGACTTTATGGCCACGCCTCCCGATCGCCTAGTGCATGTTTCCTAGCCTAGTGCATGTTTCACGCGTGACGTCACACGGTCGCGTGCGCCACTAGTATAATCGCGGCCTAAAATGTTCAAGGGTCTGAGCTCAATGTGTTGCTTTGACATTAGAGATGAAATGCAATAGATCAGAGGTGGGCAACCTATTTTTCCATGTAGCCACAGGTGTGGCGAATGAGAAGTGAAAATCGCCAAACCATGTAAAAATTGAGAAATTAGGGTGTTCAATCGAACATTTAAAACAACACACACTGTTCGTCTTCACTCACCTCAGCACTATCACCTGCTGCTGCTTCCCTCAGAAGTGTATGTACAGAGCTCCTAGGCATTGTGGAATCAGGTTGTATTCTTCTTTTCATTTGTGTTATTTTGGAGTGAAACTGTGGGGGATTGTGTGTTTTGTAGAGGTTTAAAGGTTGTTATTGGGGTTTAAAAACTGTTTTTGGTTTTTCACCCAGGGACTGCAGTGGTTTTTCAACCCAGCACAAGCTGCACTTTGGCTGGCTGGAAACTGTAGCCTTCAACCCCTCTCCCCTCCCCAAACACTGGTTGTTTTACTGGTTGTTTTACTTCTAATTTCACTTCTTTTTTTTTTTTTTCTTAAGCCTGATTCCTCTTTTCTCACCTGCAATTAAAGGCTCTGTGTCTTTTCTTTAAAGACTTATAAATTGTGTGGCTTATTACAACAGAGAGAGAGTAATAAGGGGAAAGAGAGAAGAACTACAGCAGGTTTCAAAAGCTGTCTTTTTTCCCCTCCCTTTGCAGAGAGGTTAACTGGTTCTTAAAAGGACAGTTCCTCTTTGCACCTTTTCTCTCTAAACACTACCTCCTCCCCTGACTAAAAGGCTTAATATTATCATGCCTAGGGGAGGTAGAGTAGTGCGGCAACGGGGACCACACCCGGATACAGGACACCAAAAACTGTGGCCCCTAAGAGCAACACTCTTAGTCACAGCCCTAGGCCTGGTCCTTCCAGTGCCCTGGCCACGCCTCCCCCAGCGCCTGTTAGCAGCGTGGCCCCTGCGGCCCCAGTTCAAACATGGGCGCAGATAACAGCTGCAGGCGTCGACCCCAGCAACAACAATGCTGGGGCCACGCCCGGTGTGAGCAGGAAGCTTGGGGTGAGATGCCCAATGTCACCTGGCCTTACCATGGAGATCTATGTAAGGGCTGTGGCAGACGTTGTGGGTCCCTCTGCTGTGGTGGCGGCCAGCAAGATGTATGGGAGGGGCATTTTCTTCCTCCGTACGCTGGCTGCCACCCACACCCTGGTGCAGAAAGGCATCAATGTAGGGGGGATCTACATCCCTATAGAACCCATGGAGGGGTTTGGCACAAAGGTAATCCTTTCAAATGTGCCCCCCTTCATCCCAGACAGCCTCTTGCGGCCGCACCTGCAAACCCTGGGAGACATTAAGTCTCCTATAACAAAATTGCCTATGGGCTGCAGGGATAGGGCGCTGAGGCATGTGCTCTCATTTAGACGGCTGGTACAACTGCTGCTGCCAGGGAGCACCGAATCTGTGGAGGGTTCCTTTAGGGTGCCCTACGAGGGCATTCAATATACTTTTTTCTATGGCACGGAGGGGGTTAGGTGTTATCTGTGCAAGGAGCTGGGGCACACTCGTAGGAGTTGCCCCAAAGGGAACAGGAATCCCACCTCAGCTCCTGCACCCGCCCCTCCCTCTGCCATGACACCCGGTACCGCTGTGCCTACCACAGCGGGGCCCTCGAGAGCCCAGGTCCCCCCTGGGACCATAGGAGATGTCGCTGCCCCATCTCGGGCGGTGACGTCTGCACCTCTCCCAAAAGAACAGAGGGAGAAGGTAAAGCCCTCGAGGGCCCAGGTCCCCCCTGGGACCGCAGAAGATGTCGCTGCCCCATCTCGGGCGGTGACATCTGCACCTCTCCCTAAAGATCAGAGGGAGAAGGTAAAAGCCACCCTGAAACAGCAACCCTCTGTTGTCACTGTCCCCCCCCAAGAACACCTTGCCCCCATTGTAAGCAGGGTGTGGGGGAGCAGGAGGAAGCTCCTGCTGGGGAGGCAGCGGCACCCTCTCCTGGGGAATCAATCCCAAGGAAGAGCAAATTTAAAAATAAAAACAAGAGGGCGTTTGAGGAGGTCAAGAAGGGTGAAACGGATTACGTTCACCCGCGGATGTCTTCAAAAGGGAACGCAACATCGTTTCCGCACGAGGTGGTTCCATCCGGCCCACTGGTTGAGATTAATCAGTGTGAGCCGGATCCCATAAATGAACAGCCCCCCCCCCTCGAAGATCTGGAGGGAATGCAAGAGGAGGTACCCGACGTCTATGGGGTGGAGGGCCAAAGTGCTCAACAGCATGAGGCCTTACCCCTAGAGATAGACGTTGGGGAGCCTTCCAACGCCCCTCTGGGTTGGAGAGCATCTTCTGGAGACTTGTGTTTCAGTGAATTTACCCCACTGGACACAAAAAAGATACCTGTCTTCGGGGACCCGGGGGTCGACCGGGATCCCCTTCTGGTTGTACCACCTTCGGGTGATGCACATAGGGATAAAAGGCCCCGGTTTGCGTCACCAGAGGAAGGAGATGGGTTAGGGCTGACCCCCGTGGGTGGGGGTTTGGAGGGTGTTTTGGTGAGCACTTCCGATTACATCTGGGAGTTGTCTGACCTGAACCCTCTTAGTGCGGAGTTTTGGGCGGGCATTTCATTGGGAGTGAATGCTGGGATAGACCCTCCCTTTGAGGTCCTTGCTAGTGAGTGCCCTCCCACGGTTGGTGAGTGCCTTCCCGCAGATGGTGAGGGCCCTCCCGCGGATAGTGAGGGAACTCTCGCGGATGGTGAGTGCCCTCCCGCGGATGGTGAGGGCCCTCCCGCGGCTGGTGAGAGCCCTCCCCTGGATGCTGGGGGCCCTCCCGCGGATGGTGAGGGCCCTACCGCGGTTGGTGAGTGCCCTCCCGCAGGTGATGCAAACACCCATGGCATGCCATTCATCTGTATGGCGCTTGAGGAAACTAGTAGGGCATTGTGTGCTTCTGTGGCCCCGAGGACTCTCGGGAGACCACTGCCTCTGCCATGTCGCCACCAGCTGCCCCTGAACATCCTGACTCGGGGATGGAGGTGGAGAGCACAGTGGACCCCCTCGTGGAAACACCGAGGAGGGGATCCAATCTAGGGCTGAGAGAGGCCCCCGCAGAGAAGGACGGGGGTCTTGAATTCTCCAGCCAAGAGGAGCCTGGGGAGTTGGGGCTCAGAGGGGAGTCCTCTGGCACCATGGAGTCGGTGGACTCCTCGATCCCCGTTATCCCTGCCCGGGAGCTAGATAGTTTCCTGGATGATACCCTCTGTAGACACGGACATACAAAGGTGCAGTTGGCCCTTGAGAGGTGGAAGGATGCTTCGGTCATTCTCCACTCTCTCAGAGTATATATCAAGGCTAACCACAAGGCCAAACTTTCCGGGACTATCGAACATGCTCGTTTCCTAAAGTTTAACAAAGTGTTGCGAGAGCACGTAAAGGCTTCTCGGGGTATAGTTCCCTGAGCGCCTATGGGAAGCAAGACTCTTGATTACCAATGGCTTTGAGCATCGGTACGCTAAACGTAAATGGATGTAAGGACGGGTTTCGCAGGTTCCAGGTACTCTCCTTTTTACAAAAGGGAAAGTATTCTGTGAGTTTCCTGCAGGAAACCCATACCACTCCAGAGGCTGAAGCCAGCTGGCATCTGGAGTGGCGAGGCAAGGTCTTTTTCAGCCACCTCACTTCGACATCTTGTGGGGTGGTGACCCTGTTCTCCGAATCCTTTCAACCTGAGCTGCTGCTTGCCAAAGCTGTTGTTCCAGGTCGCCTGTTGCATATCAGGGTCCGACACGAGGACTACACGTTGAATTTCCTGAATGTGTATGCTCCTGCCACCGGACCCCTGAGAAGGCAGTTCTTCGTCAGAATGTCTGAATACCTGGAGACAGTCGACACGGACGAATACGTGGTGCTCGGGGGTGATTTTAACTGTACCCTCGAGGCTCGGAAAGACCGGAATGGTCCGGAGCCACACCCGTGTTCTGCGTCGGCCTTGCGGGAGGTCATCACCCGCTACTCTTTGGTAGACGTCTGGCGAGAACAACATCCTGAGGCATCCACTGAGTTCACCCATGTTAGGGTGTTTAGGGGTGAACGGATGTCCTGGTCCCGGATCGACAGGCTGTATATTTCCAGCCACAGCCTGTCACAAGCCCAGTCCAGTGCCATTAGGCTTGCGCCATTTTCGGACCACAATTGTGCGTCCGTGACGGTGACGCTGCTACCTGCAGCACCCTCGGCCGCATATTGGCACTTCAACAATACGTTGTTGGAGGACAAGGGGTTTGCGACGACGGTCCGAGACTTTTGGATGGCCTGGAGAGGTTGCAGGTCAGACTTTGCCACGTTAGAGCAGTGGTGGGACGTGGGCAAGGTTCATCTGCGCCTCGTGTGTCAGGAGTACACAAAAGGTGCCAGCGGGCGGCGCGATGCTGAGATCGAGGCCCTCAGGGAGGAGGTGCTCGATCTTGAGAAGCGGCTGTCTGTGGCAGGAGACCAATACCTGCAGAGTATGTACGTGGAGAGGAAGTGCACTCTCCGGGACTTGGAAGATCGGAGAGCTCGGGGGGCGTATGTGCGATCCCGCATCAACTTCCTTCGAGAGATGGATCGCGGGTCGCGCCTCTTCTACGCGCTGGAGAAAAAGAGGGGAAACCGTAGACATATCACATGCCTGTTGGCAGAGGACGGTACCCCTCTGACTGACCCGGAGAGCATCCGGGACAGAACCCGGAGATTCTATGTAGATCTTTTCTCTCCGGAGTCCATCCAGCCAGATAAATGCAGGGTCTTATGGGAGGGGCTTCCCACGGTCGGTGAGGATGGAAGGGAGCGGCTTGAGTTAGCTTTGACTCTGGCCGAGCTCTCTGAAGCCCTCAGTCTCATGTCCCGCGGAAAAGCGCCGGGGCTAGACGGGCTGACTGTGGAGTTCTTCCGGTTTTTCTGGGAGATGCTGGGACCTGATTTCACCGAGGTCCTAGCTGAAGCCCTTGAGATCGGTGAGATGCCACTTTCGTGTCGGCGGGCAATACTGTCTTTGCTGCCGAAGAAGGGGGATCTCCGTCAGATCTCTAATTGGCGACCAGTCTCACTGCTCAGCACGGACTATAAGATCGTAGCCAAAGCGCTTTCGCTGAGGCTCAAGTCCGTGCTGGCAGAGGTGATCCACCCCGACCAGTCCTATACTGTCCCGGGCCGGAGCATTCATGACAACGTTTTTCTGGTCCGGGACCTGATGCACTACGCGCAGAGGACTGGTCTATCACTCGCCTTCCTGTCCCTAGATCAGGAGAAGGCGTTTGACAGTGGATCACCGTTACCTTATACAGACCCTGCGGACGTTTGGCTTCGGACCACAATATGTGGGCTTTCTCCAGATGCTGTACGCCTCTGCAGAGTGTCTGGTGAAGATCAACTGGTCCCTGACGGCACCTTTTGTGTTTGGTCTGGGAGTACATCAAGGGTGCCCCCTGTCTGGGCAACTGTACGCGCTGGCCATTGAGCCCTTCCTCTGCCTACTGAGGAGGAGGCTCACCGGGCTGGTGCTGCGGGAGCCCGACATGCGAGTAGTCCTGTCGGCTTATGCCGATGACGTGCTCCTCGTGGCCCAGGACCTAGATGATCTAGAGCGGGCACAAGCGTGCCAAGAGGTCTACACCGCGGCCTCTTCTGCTCGGATCAACTGGTCCAAGTGCTCCGGCATATTGGTGGGTCCCTTACAGGTGGACTCTTTGCCCCCCACGTTTCGGAATGTCTCGTGGGAGAGCGATACTCTCAAGTATCTGGGAGTCTACCTGTCTGCTGCGGAGGACCCGGCCCCAGAAAGCTTCAGTGATCTTGAAGAACGGGTCATTGCTCGTCTGGGGTCATTGGTGTATTTGTCGAGAATGATTTCCCTTAGGGGAAGGACCCTGGTGATTAATCAGCTGGTGGCTAGTCAGCTTTGGCACCGGCTGATAGCCATGGTCCAACCCCCGAATTTATCAACAAGATCCAGAGGAGGTTGATGGATTTCCTCTGGATGGGGAAGCATTGGGTCTCTGCGGGAGTTGCGTGTCTCCCTTTGGAGGAGGGTGGACAGGGAGTGGTGTGTGTCCGCTCCCAGTTACACACTTTCCGCCTCCAGTACCTGTAGAGATACCTATTCGCAGGTCCGTCTCCGCAGTGGTGCCATCTGGCGACCTTTTTCTTTCGCCAGCTGCGCAATATGAGGTATGACCGGCAACTTTTTTTCATCAGGCCCGAGGGTTTAGGTAGAAACCTCTCGGTGCTGCCGGCATACTACCGGGATTTACTGAAGGCCTGGAAACTGGTCTCCGCGACCAGGAAGGAACAGGCGGTGGGGGTTGATTTCCTCGCCGAGCCCCTGCTGTATAATCCGGCAGTGGGGGCTCGGATGTTGGATTCACCCTCTATTTGCCGCCGGCTAATCCTGGCGCAGGTGACCAGAGTCGGGGATCTCCTGGACTATGAGCGGCGGGACTGGGTAGGAGCATAGGAGCTTGCGCCCCGTATGGGTCTGCTTACTGCCCGCATCCCTCGTCGTTTGATCCAGGAGATTAAAGATGCCATCCACCCCGACTCACGCACCTTCATCGAGGGGGTATTGCCTTGTCTACCTTTCAATCTTAGCTCTCCGGATCTTTGCGTGGAACCCAAACGACGGAAATCCCCTCAGACTCCTCTTTCCCCCAACCTCAGCAGATTGGGGGATATATCCCCGGCATGTTTCCGCGGCATGCCGAGGAAAGTCCTGTATTCTCTAGTGCTCCATATAGTGCATTACCTCGCCCTTGTCACCCGCCCAGACACCATCTGGAGGCGGGTATTCCCTGCGAACGAGGACGAGAGACCCCGGTGTAAGGAACTCTATTCATCTTTGGTTCCCCGTCCCGCCGGGGATTTGAGTTGGAGGGTCCTCCACGGAGCCCTGAGCACAGGAGAGTATTTGGCACACTTCACGGACTCCCCCGCCGCCTGTCCTTTCTGTGGCGAGCGGGAGTCCGTATTTCACATTTATTTGAGTTGCGCCAGACTGCAGCCCCTCTTGTCCTTCTTGAGGAGCCTTCTCCTGCAGTTCTGGTTAAACTTCTCTCCTCATCTTTTTATTTTTGGGTACCCAGTGTCCCGAGACAATAAGCCTAGGGATCTCCTAGTCAACCTGCTCCTGGCAGTGGCTAAGGTAGCCATTTACAAGACCAGGAAGCAGCGTTTGGAGAGGGGGGTCCCAACGAACATCGTGGCAGTGTTCCGGGCGCTGGTGCACTCCCGTATTCGGGCAGAGTTCACGTACGCCGAGTCCGCTGGGACGGTTTCGGAGTTTGCCTCCCAGTGGGCGTTAGGCGGGGTGCTCTGCTCGGTATCCCCCATCATGGGTTCTTTTGAGTTAACCCTTCTTTTTTAAGTGCACTTTTTACAGTGCACTTGTTGATTCCCTTATATATTTGTTTGACTGTTTTTTCTTTGTTCTACTTGGCAACAAGTAGAATTGCTGTTTAACTGAATTGGCCGGCCAATCAGTATTAAGCCAGATCAAAATAGTCTGCTTCCCTCAGAAGTGTATGTACAGAGCTCCTAGGCATTGTGGAATCATGTTGTATTCTTCTTTTCATTTGTGTTATTTTGGAGTGAAACTGTGGGGGATTGTGTGTTTTGTAGAGGTTTAAAGGTTGTTATTGGGGTTTAAAAACCGTTTTTGGTTTTTCACCCAGGGACTGCAGTGGTTTTTCAACCCAGCACAAGCTACACTTTGGCTGGCTGGAAACTGCAGCTTTCAACCCCTCTTTCCTTCCCCCACCCCTGGTTGTTTAACTGGCTGTTTTACTTCCAATTTCACTTTATTTCTTACGCCTGATTCCTTTTCTCACCTGCAATTAAGAGCTCTGTGTCTTTTCTTTAAAGACTTATAAATTGTGTGGCTTATTACAACAGAGAGAGAGTAATAAGGGGGGAAAATAGGAAACTACAGCAGGTTTTAAAAGCTGCCTTTTTTCCCCCTCCCTTTGCAGAGAGGTTAATTGGTTCTTAAAAGGACAGTTCCTCTTTGCACCTTTCACTCTAAACATTACCTCCTCCCCTGACTAAAAGGCTTAATATTATCATGCCTAAAGGAGGTAGGATTAGTGTGGCAACGGGGACCACACCCGGATACAGGACACCAAAAACTGTGGCCCATAGGAGCAACACTCTTAGTCACAGCCCTAGGCCTGGCCCTTCCAGTGCCCTGGCCACGCCTCCCCCAGCGCCTATTAGCAGCGTGGCCCCTGCGGCCCCAGTTCAAACATGGGCGCAGATAACAGCTGCAGGCGTCGACCCCAGCAACAACAATGCTGGGGCCACGCCCGGTGTGAGCAGGAAGCTTGGGGTGAGATGCCCAATGTCACCTGGCCTTAACATGGAGATCTATGTAAGGGCTGTGGCAGACGTTGTGGGTCCCTCTGCTGTGGTGGCGGCCAGCAAGATGTATGGGAGGGGCATTTTCTTCCTCCGTACGCTGGCTGCCACTCACACCCTGGTGCAGAAAGGCATCAATGTAGGGGGGATCTACATCCCTATAGAACCCATGGAGGGGTTAGGCACATAGGTCATCCTTTCAAATGTGCCCCCCTTCATCCCAGACAGCCTCTTGCGGCCGCACCTGCAAACCCTGGGAGACATTATGTCTCCTATAACAAAATTGTCTTTGGGCTGCAGGGATAGGGCGCTGAGGCATGTGCTCTCATTTAGGCGGCAGGTACAACTGCTGCTGCCGGGGAGCACAGAATCTGTGGAGGGTTCCTTTAAGGTGCTCTACGAGGGCATTCAATATATTTTTTTCTATGGCACGGAGGGGGTTAGGTGTTATCTGTGCAAGGAGCTGGGGCACACTCGTAGGAGTTGCCCCAAAGGGAACAGGAATCCCACCTTAGCTCCTGCACCCGCCCCTCCCTCTGCCAAGACACCCACTACCGCTGTGCCTACCACAGCGGGGCCCACGAGAGCACAGGTCCCCCCTGGGACCGTAGGAGATGTCGCTGCCCCATATCGGGCGGTGGCGTCTGCACCTCTCCCAAAAGAACAGAGGGAGAAGGTAAAGCCCTGGAGGGCCCAGGTCCCCCCTGGGACTGCAGAAGATGTTGCTGCCCCATCTCGGGAGGTGACATCTGCACCTCTCCCTAAAGATCAGAGAGAGAATGTAAAAGCCACCCCACAACAGTCACCCTCTGTTGTCGCTGTCCCCCCCCCAAGAACAGCTTACCCCCATTGTAAGCACCGTATAAGGTGCAGGGGAGCAGGAGGAAGCTCCTGCTGGGGAGGCAGCGGCACCCTCTCCTGGGGAATCAATCCCAAGGAAGAGCAAATTTAAAAATAAAAACAAGAGGGCGTTTGAGGAGGTCGAGAAGGGTGAAACGGATTACGTTCACCCGCGGATGTCTTCAAAAGGGAACGCAACATCGTTTCCGCACGAGGTGGTTCCATCCGGCCTACTGGTTGAGACTAATCAGTGTGAGCAGGATCCCATAAATGAACAGCCCCCCCCCCCTCGAAGATCTGGAGGGAATGCAAGAGGAGGTACCCGACGTCTCTGGGGTGGAAGGCCAAAGTGCTCAACAGCATGAGGCCTTACCCCTAGAAATAGACGTTGGGGAGCCTCCCAACGCCCCTCTGGGTTGGAGAGCATCCCCCGGAGACTTGTGTTTCGGTGAATTTACCCCACCGGACACAAAAAAGATACCTGTCTTCGGGGACCCGGGGGTTGACCGGGATCCCCTTCTGGTTGTACCACCTTCGGGTGACGCACATAGGGATAAAAGGCCCCGGTTTACGTCACCAGAGGAAGGAGATGGGTTAGGGCTG
Source organism: Ascaphus truei (assembly GCF_040206685.1). Lineage (NCBI taxonomy): Eukaryota > Metazoa > Chordata > Amphibia > Anura > Ascaphidae > Ascaphus > Ascaphus truei. The sequence goes on along the minus strand of NC_134491.1, from coordinate 57,618,384 downwards.
ACCCCCGTGGGTAGGGGTTTGGAGGGTGTTTTTGTGAGCACTTCCGATTACATCTGGGAGTTGTCTGACCTGAACCCTCTTAGTGCGGAGTTTTGGGCGGGCACTTCATTGGAAGTGAATGCTGGAATAGACCCTCCCTTTGAGGTCCTTGCTAGTGAGTGCCCTCCCACGGATGGTGTGGGCCCTCCCGCGGATGGTGAGGGCCCTCCCGCGGATGGTGAGGGCCCTCCCGCGGATGGTGAGGGCCCTCCCGCGGGTGGTGAGAGCCCTCCCCTGGATGGTGGGGGCCCTCCCGCGGATGGTGAGGGCCCTCCCGCGGTTGGTGAGTGCCCTCCCGCAGGTGATGCGAACACCCGTGGCATGCCATTCATCTGTATGGTGCTTGAGGAAACTAGTAGGGCATTGTGTGCTTCTGTGGCCCCCGAGGACTCTCGGGAGACCACTGCCTCTGCCATGTCGCCACCAGCTGCCCCTGAACATCCTGACTCGGGGATGGAGGTGGAGAGCACAGTGGACCCCCTCGTGGAAACACCGAGGAGGGAATCCAATCTAGGGCTGAGAGAGGCCCCCGCAGAGAAGGACGGGGGTCTTGAATTCTCCAGCCAAGAGGAGCCTGGGGAGTTGGGGCTCAGTGGGGAGTCCTCTGGCACCATGGAGTCGGTGGACTCCTCAATCCCCATTATCCCTGCCCGGGAGCTAGATAGTTTCCTGGATGATACCCTCTGTAGACACGGACATACGAAGGTGCAGTTGGCCCTTGAGAGGTAGAAGGATGCTTCGGTCATTCTCCACTCTCTCAGAGTATATATCAAGGCTAACCACAAGGCCAAACTTTCCGGGACTATCGAACATGTTCGGGTCCTAAAGTTTAACAAAGTGTTGCGAGAGCACGTAAAGGCTTCTCGGGGTATAGTACCCTGAGCGCCTATGGGAAGCAAGACTCTTGATTACCAATGGCTTTGAGCATCGGTACGCTAAACGTAAATGGATGTAAGGACGGGTTTCGCAGGTTCCAGGTACTCTCCTTTTTACAAAAGGGAAAGTATTCTGTGAGTTTCCTGCAGGAAACCCATACCACTCCAGAGGCTGAAGCCAGCTGGCATCTGGAGTGGCGAGGCAAGGTCTTTTTCAGCCACCTCACTTCGACATCTTGTGGGGTGGTGACCCTGTTCTCCGAATCCTTTCAACCTGAGCTGCTGTTTACCAAAACTGTTGTTCCAGGTCGCCTGTTGCATCTCAGGGTCCGACACGAGGACTACACGTTTAATTTCTTGAACGTGTATGCTCCTGCCACCGGACCCCTGAGAAGGCAGTTCTTCGTCAGATTGTCCGAATACCTGGAGACAGTCGATGCGGACGAACACGTGGTGCTCGGGGGTGATTTTAACTGCACCCTCGAGACTCTGAGGGACCAGAATGGTCCAGAGCCACACCCGTGTTCTGCGTTGGCCTTGCGGGAGGTCATCACCCGCTACTCCTTGGTAGACATCTGGCGAGAACAACATCCCGGGGTATCCACTGAGTTCACCTATGTTAGAGTGTTTAGAGGTGGACGGATATCCTGGTCCCGGATCGATAGGCTGTACATATCCAGCCACAGCCTGTCGCGAACTCAGTCCAGTACCATTAGGCTAGCACCGTTTTCGGACCACAATTGTGTGTCCGTGACGGTGGCGCTAATACCAGCAGCGCCCTCGGCCGCCTATTGGCATTTCAACAATACGTTGTTGGAGGACAAGGGGTTTGCGACGTCAGTCCGAGACTTTTGGATGGCCTGGAGAGGTTGCAGGTCAGACTTTGCCACGTTAGAGCAGTGGTGGGACGTGGGCAAGGTTCATCTGCGCCTCGTTTGTCAAGAGCACACTAAAGGTGCCAGCAGGCGGCGCGATGCTGAGATCGAGGCCCTTAGGGAAGAGGTGCTCGATCTCGAGAGGCGGCTGTCTGTGGCAGGAGACCAATTCCTGCAGTGTGCATACGTGGAGAGGAAGTGCGCTCTACGGGACTTGGAAGATCGGAGACCTCGGGGGGCGTATGTGCGATCCCGCATCCACTTCCTTCGGGAGGAGGGTCGCGCCACTTCTACGCCCCTCTGACTGACCCGGAGAGCATCCGGGACAGAACCCGGAGGTTTCACGTAGATCTTTTCTCTCCGGAGTCCATCCAGCCGGATGCGTGCAGGGTCTTATGGGAGGGGCTTCCCACGGTCGACGAGGGTGCAAGAGAGCGGCTTGAGTTACCTTTGACTCTGGCTGAGCTCTCTGAAGCCCTTAGTCTCATGTCCTACGGAAAAACGCTGGGGCTAGACGGGCTGACTGGAGTTCTTCCGTTTTTTGGGGGAGATGCTGGGACCTGATTTCACAGAGGTCCTGGCCGAAGCCCTGGAGACTGGTGAGATGCCCATTTCATGTCGGCGGGCAATACTGTCTCTGCTGCCGAAGAAGGGGGATCTCCGCCAGATCTCTAACTGGCGACCGGTCTCAGTGCTCAGCACGGATTATAAGATCGTAGCCAAAGCGCTCTCGCTGAGGCTCAAGTCCATGCTGGCAGAGGTGATCCACCCGACCAGTCCTATACTGTCCCGGGCCGGAGCATTCATGACAACATTTTTCTGGTCCGGGACCTGCTACACCACGCGCAGAGGACTGGTCTGTCACTCGCCCTCCTGTCCCTAGATCAGGAGAAGGCGTTTTACAGGGTGGATCACCGTTACCTCATGCAGACCTTGCGGGAGTTTGGCTTTGGCCCACAATTTGTGGGCTTTCTCCGGATACTGTACGCCTCTGCAGAGTGTCTGATAAAAATTAATTGGTCCCTGACGGCACCTTTTGTGTTTGGTCGGGGAGTACGTCAGGGGTGTCCCCTGTCTGGGCAACTATACGCGCTGGCCATCGAGCCCTTCCTCTGCCTACTGAGGAGGAGGCTCACCGGGCTGGTGCTGCGGGAGCCCAGAATGCGGGTAGTCCTGTCGGCTTTTGCCGATGACGTGCTCCTCGTGGCCCAGGACCTAGATGATCTGGAGCGAGCACAAGCGTGCCAAGAGGTCTACACCACGGCCTCTTCTGCTTGGATCAACTGGTCCAAGTGCTCCGGCATTTTGGTGGGTCCCTTACAGGTAGACTCTTTGCCCCCCGCGTTTCGTAATATCTCGTGGGGGAGCGATACTCTCAAATATCTGGGAGTCTACCTGTCTGCTGCGGAGGACCCAGCCCCAGAAAACTTCAGTGAACTTTAAGAACGAGTCATTGCTCGTCTGGGGTCATGGGTGTATCTGTCGAGAATGCTTTCCCTTAGGGGAAGAACCCTGGTGATCAACCAGCTGGTGGCCAGTCAGCTTTGGCACCGGCTGATAGCCATGGGTCCGCCCCCCGAATTTATCAACAAGATCCAGAGGAGGTTGATGGATTTTCTCTGGATGGGGAAGCATTGGGTCTCTGTGGGGGTTGCGTGCCTTCCTTTGGAGGAGGGTGGACAGGGAGTGGTGTGTGTCCGCTCCCAGTTACACACTTTCCGCCTCCAATACCTGCAGAGATACCTATTCGCGGATCCGTCTCCGCAGTGGTGCCAGCTGGTGACAAGTTTCTTTCGCCAGCTGCGCAGTATGAGGTATGACCGGCAACTGTTTATCATCAGGCCCGAGGGTTTAGGAAGAAACCTCTCGGAGCTGCCGGCATACTACCGGGACTTATTAAAAGCCTGGAAACTGGTCTCCGCGACCAGGAAGGAACAGGCGGTGGGGGTTGATTTCCTCGCCGAGCCCCTGCTGTATAATCCGGCAGTGGGAGCTCGGATGTTGGATTCACCCTCTATTTGCCGCCGGCTAATCCTGGCGCAAGTGACCAGAGTCGGGGATCTCCTGGACTATGAGCGGCGAGACTGGGTAAGCGCAGAGGTGCTTGCGCCCCGTATGGGTATGCTTACTGCCCGTGTCCCTTGTCGTTTGATCCGGGAGATTAAAGATGCAATCCACCCCGACTCACGCACCTTCATCGAGGGGGTTTTGCAGACCGGAGAGCATTGTCAACCTATCAACTTCAGCTCTTTGCGTAGAACCCAAACCACGGCAACCCCCTCGGACTCCTATCTCCCCCAACCTCAGCAGGTTGGGGGATATGTTTCCGGCATGTTTCCGCGGCATGCCGAGGAAAGTCCTGTATTCTCTGGTGCTCCATATAGTGCACTACCTCGCCCTTGTCACCCGCCCAGATACCATCTGGAGGCGGGTATTTCTTGGGAACGAGGGCGAGAGACCCCGGTGTAGAGAGCTCTATTCAGCTTTGGTTCCCCGTCCCGCCGCGGATTTGAGTTTGAGGGTCCTCCACGGTGCACTGAGCACAGGAGAGTACTTGGCACACTTCACGGACTCCCCCACCGCCTGTCCCTTCTGTGGTGAGCGGGAGTCCGTATTCCACATTTATCTGAGCTGTGCCAGACTGCAGCCCCTCTTATCCACCTTGAGGAGCCTTCTTCTGCAGTTCTGGCTGGGTTTTTCCCCTCATCTTTTTATTTTTGGGTGCACAGTGTCCCGAGACAATAAGCCTAGTTATCTCCTAGTCAACCTGCTCCTCGCAGTGGTTAAGCTAGCCATTTACAAGACCAGGAGGCAGTGTTTGGAGAGGGGGGTCCCAACGAACATTGTGGCAGTGTTCCGGGCGCTGGTGCACTCCCGTATTCGGGCAGAGTTCATGTACGCCGAGTCCGCTGGGACGGTTTCGGAGTTTGCCTCCCAGTGGGCGTTAGGCGGGGTGCTCTGCTCGGTATCCCCCATCATGGGTTCTTTTGAGTTAACCCTTCTTTTTTAAGTGCACTTTTTACAGTGCACTTGTTGGTTCCCTTATATATTTGTTTGACTTGTTTTTCTTTGTTCTACTTGGCAACAAGTAGAATTGCTGTTTAACTGAATTGGCCGGCTTCGCCGGCCAATCAGTATTAAACCAGATCAAAAATAGGCTGGTTCACTTTGTTGACTCATTCAGAAAGCGGAAACCAGCACACGCCGTCAGGAAACAGTTTATTTTACTCTGGGAGCTGGCAAACTCAAACTCGCCACACTTTCATGGCCAATTCGCCACTTGTGGCGATTGGCAACAGGGTTGCCCACCTCAGCAATATATAGACCAATACAGAACGTTCAGAGTCTGCAAGTCACTTTAATTTGGGCTCCCCAACCTTCTCTCTTTCTTTTCTAATCTGTTTATTGAGTGAAATAAAAGTACGTCAAGAGTATATAAACTTTCTAAAACATAACCAATGAAATAATAACACTCCCCATGAAAACATACAACATTTCCAAAACACAAAAGCACACTGTGAATACATTAGTCATGAATACTGTATAAATGACATAAACATGGTATAAATACATATGTCCATATTGTGCAGAAGAACTAATGAAAATAAATAGCAACAATGTGTGCCAAAAACTCGACAGCCCTATGGAAAAATTCTTCTACATTCTATATTCTCAATGGCGCAATCTCGATTCTGGATGGTGTGGTCCAAAAAAATAGAGAACATGGATTAAATAAAATGCTGAGCAATGCAAAGCACTAAAGAGTTTGATGCCTGGGATAATATTCCTAAGGTCATTTCTTCCATGCTATGTATCAAAAGTATAATAAATAAAATGCCACAGCTGCCAAAATTCTAACTGTGTCCAATAACTTCCACATATTAAAGATCAAGCATGCGATTGGGAATAGTCAGCATAAAGAAAGATCCTGTGAAAAATGCATATGGATTGCGTTATAGCCATAACATACTCCAGTGTACTTCAAACAGATTCCTGTGCGCTATTATGACATCTCCCTTGTTCAGAATAAAAGATCTCTCCATATGAAATATTTATGTGTCATTGATATAGACAGATGTTAAAGGAAACCATCCCTGGATGGGTCTGGAGTGATAAAAGAAATACCTTACCAACCTAGCAAACACTGCTGATAGGTTCCCCGCTGATACAAATATTAAAGTATTACAATATCAAAATGAGTTTGTGAAACCGGTTCTGTACTAAAGGCTTTCTCAGCAGTGGTATTGTTGTCTGCGTACCAGGAGGGCAAAACCTAAGGAATTGTTTCATAGACTAGACATATATATATTGGTCCACCTGTAAATAGATTTATATATAATAAATATAAATATACTGTGTATATATATAATCAAAAAATAAATAGATGATACCGTTCTGTGGCTAACGAAATGCTTTTATTTGTGCGAGCTTTCGAGATACACTGATCTCTTCATCCGCGATGTAACAATGAATGAAGCAAGCAAAAGGATAACTTAAAAACAGTGTCTCTTGGAATGTTATCTGTGCGAGTCCTTCCCCCGGTATGGATGTGTTTTATGGCTAGAGGTGTCAAAGGGTTCCTGAAAGCAAGTGATGTAAGAGTGTGTGTATCAGTGTGAATAAAAATGAATGGAGAGCCCACAGTATATACAATGCTTTACAAAAGGTGTGTGTGGAGTGGGAGTGGATATAAATGGGTAGGTGTGGAAATGTGAGAGATTGTAGCACAACTAAAAGTATGTGTGGATACTATGTGGTCCCTATAGGTGTATAGGGATGGAAAAACAAGGAGTATAAGTATGTGTAAGAGACAGCTGTGTGTGCATACATATAGCACAGTATGTACAGACATGGCCTATAGCGCTCATGGGAAGAGAGTTCACTTGTGTCAGTAATGACTCATAAAATTTTGATCTCTGTTTAGGCCACCGCTAAGTGTCCCGAACAGTTGCATAAATTTGAATTCATATACAAATACTATACTATACTATACTGACGTTTGTTGCATAAATATTTACATATATATTCTTTATTACCTCAGGATATCATGCTTATAAATGTCTCCCTTATTAGCAGCTTCTTCATCCATTGCCTAGGGCTTTAGAACTTGTTTTTCCACCTCACTTTGGTGTAAGATCGCCCCGTCAAATTTGTTTATGCGGTTGCCATGACAACCGCACGTAATGAGATGCAAAACGTGATGACATCATGCTAGGGTGACCACCCGTCCCCCTTTTGCCGGTACAGTCCCGGTTTTTCGGGAGCTGTACCGCTTTTCTGTGTGTACCGGAAATGTCCCGGATTTTCCTCAATGTGTCCCCATTTTTATTTTTTTTGTCCCCGGCGGTGCGCGAGTAAGCTGCGGTGCGCTGTGCGCTGTGCGCTGTGCGCGAGTCTGCGGCGGCGGCGCGGAGGAGGAGACTGCAGCAGCCCGGCTGGTAAGTATTTTTTTTTTTTTTTAATGCCGCCTCCCCCCCCACCCGGCAGTTTCCTACCTTGTTGGCCAATCCCCAGCGTCCCGGCATTAAGCCCCGCCCCCCGGCATCATCCTTCACCAAGGACCGGCATGTGGAGTGGAATGGATGGAAGGAAGGGTGCCTGGGGGCGGGGCTTCCGCTTCCTGCGGCAGAGCACACGTGGTGTGTGTCTCTGCCCGCGGCTCCTGGCTCTTCTGCGTGGTGTCTCCCCCCCTCTGCCCGCCCGGGGGGATAGGAGGTGGGTTTTTTATCCTTTGTCTCCTGTCCTGGCGCTCCCTTCCCCCCCCCCCCCCCCCCTGTCCCCTTGGTTGGGGAGATGGGCGCGGGGGCTGGCAGTGGTGGCTGCGCGGTGTTCCCCCATTCTGCCCCGGGAGCCCGTGGCTGCCCTCCGGGGGAGGGGGGGCGGCGGCAGTTTACCTTTGTGTCCCGGCGCTCCTATCCCCCCCCCCCCCCTAGGTGCGGGAGATGGGCGCGGGGGTGGGTGCAGGGGGAGGCGGAGAGCCACCTGCTCGTGGCTGCCTCTGTACTCCAGTCTGTGTGTGTGTGTGTGTGTGTGTGTGTGTGTGTGTACCAGTGTCTGTGTGTGTGTGTACCAGTGTACGTGTGTGTGTGTGTGTACCAGTGTACGTGTGTGTGTGTGTGTGTGTACCAGTGTGTGTGTGTGTACCAGTGTGTGTGTGTGTACCAGTGTCTGTGTGTGTGTACCAGTGTGTGTGTGTGTGTGTGTGTGTGTGTGTGTGTGTGTGTGTGTGTGTGCCAGTGTGTGTGTGTACCAGTGTGTGTGTGTGTGTGTGTGTGTGTGTGTGTGTGTGTGTGTGTGTGTGTGTGTGTACCAGTGTGTGTGTGTGTGTGTGTGTGTGTAAACCAGTGTGTGTGTGTGTGTAAACCAGTGTGTGTGTGTGTACCAGTGTGTGTGTACCAGTGTGTGTGTGTGTGTACCAGTGTGTGTGTGTGTACCAGTGTGTGTGTGTGTGTGTACCAGTGTGTGTGTGTACCAGTGTGTGTGTACCAGTGTGTGTGTACCAGTGTGTGTGTACAAGTGTGTGTGTGTGTGTACCAGTGTGTGTGTGTACCAGTGTGTGTACCAGTGTGTGTGTGTGTACCAGTGTGTGTGTGTGTACCAGTGTGTGTGTGTGTACCTGTGTGTACCAGTGTGTGTGTGTGTACCAGTGTGTGTGTGTGTACCAGTGTGTGTGTGTGTACCAGTGTGTGTGTGTACAAGTGTGTTTGTGTGTGTACCAGTGTGTGTGTGTGTACCAGTGTGTGTGTGTGTACCAGTGTGTGTGTGTGTACCAGTGTGTGTGTGTGTACCAGTGTGTGTGTGTGTGTACCAGTGTGTGTGTACCAGTGTGTGTGTACCAGTGTGTGTGTACCAGTGTGTGTGTGTGTACCAGTGTGTGTGTGTGTGTGTGTGTACCAGTGTGTGTGTGTGTACCAGTGTGTGTGTGTGTACCAGTGTGTGTGTGTGTACCAGTGTGTGTGTGTACCAGTGTGTGTGTGTACCAGTGTGTGTGTGTGTACCAGTGTACCAGTGTGTGTGTGTGTGTGTGTGTACCAGTGTGTGTGTGTGTGTGTACCAGTGTGTGTGTGTGTGTGTGTGTACCAGTGTGTGTGTGTGTACCAGTGTGTGTGTGTGTGTACCAGTGTGTGTGTACAAGTGTGTGTGTGTGTGTGTACCAGTGTGTGTGTGTGTGTACCAGTGTGTGTGTGTGTGTACAAGTGTGTGTGTGTGTACCAGTGTGTGTGTGTGTGTGTGTACCAGTGTGTGTTTGTGTACCAGTGTGTGTGTGTGTACCAGTGTGTGTGTGTGTACCAGTGTGTGTGTACCAGTGTGTGTGTACCAGTGTGTGTGTGTGTACCAGTGTGTGTGTGTGTGTACCAGTGTGTGTGTGTGTGTGTGTGTGTGTGTGTGTGTGTGTGTGTGTGTGTGTACCAGTGTGTGTGTGTGTGTGTACCAGTGTGTGTGTGTGTACCAGTGTGTGTGTGTACCAGTGTGTGTGTGTGTACCAGTGTGTGTGTGTGTACCAGTGTGTGTGTGTACCAGTGTGTGTGTGTACCAGTGTGTGTGTGTGTGTGTGTGTGTGTGTGTGTGTGTGTGTGTGTGTGTGTGTGTGTGTGTACCAGTGTGTGTGTGTGTGTACCAGTGTGTGTGTGTGTGTGTGTACCAGTGTGTGTGTGTGTGTGTACCAGTGTGTGTGTACCCGTGTCTGTCTCCCCCTCTCCCTCACCCTCTCACCCTCTCCCTCTCTGTCCCTCTCCCTCTCTGTCCCTCTCCCTTTCTGTCTCTGTCTCTCTCACCCTCTGTCTCTCTCACCCTCTGTCACCTTCTCTCTCTCTCTCTCTGTCACCCTCTCTCTCTCTCTCTGTCACCCTCTCTATCTCTGTGTCATCCTCTCTCTCTCTCTGTGTCACCCTCTCTCTCTCTCTGTGTCACCCCCTCTCTCTCTCTGTGTCACCCTCTCTCTCTCTCTGTCACCCTCTCTCTCTCTCTGTGTCACCCTCTCTCTCTCTCTGTGTCACCCTCTCTCTCTCTCTCTCTCACCCTCTCTCTCTCTCTCTCTCTCTGTCACCCTCTCTCTCTCTCTCTGTCACCCTCTCTATTTCTGTGTCATCCTCTCTCTCTCTCTGTGTCATCCTCTCTCTCTCTGTGTCACCCTCTCTCTCTCTCTCTCTCTCTCTCTCTCTCTCTCTCTCTCTCTCTCTCTCTGTGTCACCCTCTCTCTCTCTCTGTGTCACCCTCTCTCTCTCTCTGTGTCACCCTCTCTCTCTCTGTGTCACCCTCTCTCTCTCTCTCTCTGTGTCACCCCCTCTCTCTCTCTGTGTCACCCCCTCTCTCTCTCTCTGTGTCACCCTCTCTCTCTCTCTCTCTCTGTGTCACCCTCTCTCTCTCTCTGTGTCACCCCCTCTCTCTCTCTCTGTGTCACCCCCTCTCTCTCTCTCTGTGTCACCCTCTCTCTCTCTCTCTCTGTGTGTCACCCTCTCTCTCTCTCTCTCTCTCTGTGTCACCCTCTCTCTCTCTCTCTGTCTGTCACCCTCTCTCTCTCTGTCTGTCACCCTCTCTCTCTCTCTCTGTCACCCTCTCTCTCTCTCTCTGTCACCCTCTCTCTCTCTCTGTGTCACCCTCTCTCTCTCTGTCACCCTCTCTCTCTCTGTCACCCTCTCTCTCTCTGTCACCCTCTCTCTCTCTCTCACCCACTCTCTGTCTCTCTCACCCACTCTCTGTCTCTCTCACCCACTCTCTGTCTCTCTCACCCACTCTCTGTCTCTCTCACCCACTCTCTGTCTCTCTCACCCTCTCTCTCTCTCTGTCTCTCTCACCCTCTCTCTCTCTCTGTCTCTCTCACCCTCTCTCTCTCTCTGTCTCTCTCACCCTCTCTCTCTCTCTGTCTCTCTCACCCTCTCTCTCTCTCACCCTCTGTCTCTGTCTCTGTCTGTCTCTGTCTGTCTCACCCTCTCTCTCTCTCTGTCTCTCTCACCCTCTCTCTCTCTCTGTCTCTCTCACCCCCTCTCTCTCTCTGTCTCTCTCACCCTCTCTCTCTCTCTGTCTCTCTCACCCTCTCTCTCTCTCTGTCTCTCTCACCCTCTCTCTCTCTCTGTCTCTCTCACCCTCTCTCTCTCTCTGTCTCTCTCACCCTCTCTCTCTCTCTGTCTCTCTCACCCTCTCTCTCTCTCACCCTCTGTCTCTGTCTCTGTCTGTCTCTGTCTGTCTCTGTCTGTCTCTGTCTGTCTCTGTCTGTCTCTGTCTGTCTCTGTCTGTCTCTGTCTGTCTCTGTCTGTCTCTGTCTCTCTCTGTCTCTCTCTGTCTCTCTCACCCTCTCTCACCCTCTCTCTCTCTGTCTCTCACCCTCCCTGTCTTATTTTAACTGCCGTATACCTACACCGAAGTAACCTACCCTTCTTTCTTCCAGATCTGACTCAAGTTTCACACGGGAGACCTCGAAAGACAGGTAGGGAACACCTCCCCTCCAGTATAGTACCTTGAGGGACTGCGGATCAGGTAAGATACTAGCTGCTTTAGAAATTGTGAAGAGGGGGCATCCAGACACTGGTTAAGGGGTTCAGAATCATTCACATCTGGGGTTTTTTTGTTCGATTAGTGAGGTCAACACACACACACACACACACAACTATGTAACAAAGACTAATGGTCGTAAGTATAAGTGTACTACAATAAATAAACTGTTATGTAAAAAAAAAAATGTCCCGGTTTTTCATTTTCAAAATCTGGTCACCCTACATCATGCGCATTCCCCCTGTATCTGGCAAGTAAGGATATCACAGGCAGTCACTTGCCAATGGCAATTTTTGCCATTCTCTCCCTTACTCTTGGCCTCTTCAGGCTTCAGTGGGAGGTACTATGACGGTTATGCGCTATGACGCTCATAACGCGATGACGTCATACGCGTCGTCACAAAATTTACATAAGGGCTGACCAGAGTGCGCCCATGTGATGATAACAGTCCAATGAGATGCGCAATCCTCACACAACAGACCTCATGACGCTGCCATGTCTGCAGATACTCCCTTCTCCTGCAGCTGCTTGTAATTCTTGATTTTTTTCGCGATTTTTGTTGTTATGATTTCACTATAAATGCTAGCCAATTTCTCCCCTCACCGCTCCCCGAAGAAGACAGTTTCTCGTCGAAACGCGTTGGAGTGGGAGTCTTGCTGAGGGGGGCCCCTACCTTTTTCCACCTGACATGGAGTTTTGACCTACCTTTCTGCCCGTGACATCTACATACTGAGCGGTGACGTATTTTTCACTCTGTTACCTTTATAACTTGTGTACCCACACTATGTAACCATTGCATTAATTATATGGTAATAATTTTTTATGTGGTCACAAGATCTCAGTGTAGGTTGATTGTCACACAGGTGTGCTTAGACAAAGCCACCTGTGTCCTGTGCATGTCTTGCTTTGGATCTTAATTTAGACCCTTGCCTCCAGGTCTACATTGTCTAGTACACTTCCATCTATGTCCGTGTGCTATTTAAAGGTTGCTTTCCCTCTGTTGTTTTCATATTTATTTAACCTTTAGCACCACTGTTAAGTCTTACTATATATGACTTATTTACAGGTGTTTTGGACACAACTTATTTAAGTGTAGAGCGATATTTCTGTGTGTCACTATATATATATATATATATGTATATATACATAGTCCAGTAGTTCCAATGAAGTTGTATTCAAAGTAACATGGCACCATGAATACAACTTCATTGGAACTACTGGACTGTGTGCTGTCTCGTTTTTTCCGGACTCCAAATCTGGTAAAATCTACTTTTTACATGTGCATATGGGGCTAGCATCAGCATCTTACTTTTGTTTACAGTGTGCCAACTGAGATGATTTTTTCATGTATATATACATATATATGTATATATATACACAGTATATATATATTATATATAAATCTATTTACAGGTGGACCAATATATATATGTCTAGTCTATGAAACAATTCCTTAGGTTTTGCCCTCCTATATATATATATATATATATATATAAAATACGTCAGTGAATAACATAAATTAAGTAGAAGTAAAAAGTTATGTTTTTTTCTGATTTTGCTGAAAGCGACAAAAACATATATCAGAGTGGGACAGCATTGGGTCCCGGAATTGTAATGTAATAAGTTAGCTTCCTTGGTGTATGGTGACACGTGGTGTCTACAGTATGCCCTCGAGAAGCTGGCCCGAAATACACGTTTGTAGAAGGCCAAATACCAGAACTGAGTAAATAAAAACTGTACTTTGAGGATAAGGACAAAAATGCGTGGCCGTGAAGCAGCACATATTACATGTTATTATGCTGCAGTTATTGTACAGTAAAACATGAACCTACCAGTTTATTAAAGCAGCAATCCCCTCGAAAGCCTGTATGACAGGGTCTTCAACTGGCGACCCACCTGGGTCTCTGGACTCTCTGCTCCAGGTAATCTCCTATTAGTTGCGTAGGCAATCTTTGACACTCAAGCTCACTCGTAAGTTGAGGTTGTGTAAATAAGTATGGTACAGGTGTTATAAATGCTTGGAATATGTTGAAATATATTAATTGTTAAGTCTTTACATTGATCTAACGTCACATTGCAAAAAGCTTTTGGCCCTTCTACTCCAAAATGTTTTCTGATCGGGCCCCTTTGGAGAACCAGTTGAAGAGGCCGAGTTTAACTCATATAGGGGCCTATTCTAGTAGCTCCAAAATGTGACATAAGGCCAGGGCCGCCGACAGGTGGGGACAGCCGGTATTGCTGTCCCAGGCCCGCCCAGTCAAGTGGTCCGGCCTCACTGTCGGAGGTACTACAGTTTCCACTATGTGCAGGCAAGCCAGGCCCTCTGCTTTTCTGGATGCTGCCCCCCCCTACCTTCTCTCCTGTAGGACTGCAGGGCCCTCCCCTTCCCTTGGCAACGCCCATCTGTTCCTCTCCAGACCTCCGCGGGCATGCTGGTCTCTGCCTTGTGCTGGCCATGCTGCTCAAGAAAGGCCCATCCAAGGGCCCCCAGGTAAGCCCACATGCCACAGGCCCCCTTATACCACCCTCCCAGGCACCTTACCCACCCCAAGGGGGGAGAAAACTTATTTTTATGTGTGTGTTTGGGGACGGGGGCTTATTGTGTGTGCGTGTGTGTCACTGTGGGTGACACTGTGTGTGTGTGTGTGTGTCACTGTGTGTGTATATGTCACTATGTGTGTCACTTTGTGTGTCACTGCATGTGTGTCACTGTGTATGGCTGTGGGTCACGGTCAGTGTGTCACTTTGTGTGTGTCACTTCAGTGACCTGTGTCTGTGTCACTGTGTGTGTGTGTGTGTGTGTGTGTGTGTGTGTGTGTGTGTGTGTGTGTCACTGTCTGTGTGGCACGGGAAATGGAAAAGAAGAGAAAGGTGTTTAGATTCTTGAAGTCAGAAGGGATGTAGGCATCGTATCAGAATTATAAGGAATGTAACAAAAATTGCCAAAGGGAAATCAAATTGGCAAAAATGGATAATGAAAAAAGGATTGCAATAGAAAGTGAGGTCAACCCTAAAAAGTTCTTTAAGTACCTTAATAACAAGAAATGAGAAAAGAAAATATAGGACCCTTTCAGTGTGAGATGGGTAGGCAGATTATTGGAGATAAGGAAACAGCAGAGGTATTAAACAAATTCTTTGCCTCTTTGTTTACCAGGGAAGAATCAATTTAAATGGTAGTTCCGCAGGAGGAAGCCACAACCTCCATATTAATGAACAATTGGTTAACTGAGGAACAAGTTCATAGGCGGCTAGAAAAAATGAAAGTAAATAAGGCACCTGGCCCCGATGGCATACATCCAAGAGTTCAAGGAGTTAAGTTCAGTAATAGCCAAACCATTACATTTAATATTCAAGGACTCCATTTCCACAGGCTCAGTACCACAAGATAGGCGTAAAGCAGATCTGGCGCCTATATTTAAAAAGGGAGCTAGATCACAACCGGGGAATTACAGACCTGTAAGCCTGACTACAATAGTAGGGATACTACTTGAAGGTTTAATACGGGATAATATTCAGGAATACCTAATGGAAAACAAAATTATTAGTAATAGTCAGCATGGATTTATGAAGGATAGATCATGCCAAACTAACCTTGTTTCTTTGAGGAAGTAAGTAGGAATTTTGACCAGGGTAGACCAGTTGATGTGGTCTACTTAGATTCTGCAAAGGCTTTTGATACGGTTCAACAATAAACAATACAAACCGGCGCCTAAAATGTCCAAAATCAGTCTGATAAAAGTCCAAGTGAAGAAAACTTCAAAGTTGTACTTGAACTTCTGTACTTCCAAAATTGGATGAGTCCACAGCCAATTGACTTGTGATATGTGGAATAAAGAGAAGAAAATAATAGTGTAATACTGTTGATCAGACAAACATGTAACACAAACACAGGACAAACAACCACTTACAACACATAAACAGTAAAAAGCAAGGCTGAAAAAGAAGAGCTAATTTATTACAAATAATAAATAAATGACAAATATAAACAATGGGTCTGAAGCAGAACTGAGAGAGGAGAGGGAGGAGCATAAAGTGGAATCAAGAGCTGGTAGGTTAATAGAGCGCAGGTTTCTGCAAAAACGAGGGCGAGATGGAGATGGAGAGAAGCGAGAGAGAGAAAATGAGATGAGGTGATGGTCAGAGAGAGGAAAAGGGGAGATGGAGTAGTCGGAGAGAGAGAAGTTTTTAGTGAAAACCAGGTCTAGGTAGTGTCCATCCTTGTGGGTGCTGGCTTCAGTCCACTGTTGAAGGCCAAAAGAAGAGGTTAGAGAAAGAAAGCGGGAAGCCCAAGGGAGAGAGGGGTCATCAATGTGGCAATTGAAGTCCCCAAGGAGAAGAACAGGGGTGTCTGAGGAGAGAAAGAAAGAGAGCCAGGATTCAAAGTGAGATAGAAAGGCAGAAGGCGGATGAGTAGAGGAAGGTGGGCGATAGATTACCGCCACATGGACCGGGAGAGGAGAGAAGATCTGGACTGTGTGAACCTCAAAGGAGGGAAAAGCAAGAGAGGGAGGAATAGGAACGGTTCGGTAGCGGCAGGGAGAGGAGAGCAGGAGCCCCACGCCTCCACCCCTGCCATCAGGGCGCGGAGTGTGGGAAAAGGAAAGGCCACCATAAGAGAGGGCAGCTTCCAGAGCAGAGTCAGTCTGAGTGAGCCAGGTCGCAGTTATAGCAAATAGGAGCAGAGAGTGAGAGAGAAAGAAGTCATGCACAGAGAGGAACTTGTTAGAGAGCGAGCATTCCAAAGGGCACAGGAGAAAGGGAGAGAGGAGGGAGGGTGGCAGGGGATGGGTATGAGGTTGGAGGGGTTTACACAAGAAAGAGTAGAAGTGGCATGTGGAAAGCGAGGACGAGAGCATGTAGAAATAAGGCAGGGATCGGGATTGGGAGAGATATCCCCAGAAGCGAGGAGGAGAAGAATGGACAGAAAGAGAATGTGTGAAGATGATTTGTAGGGGTGTGTTTTAGTGCAGGAGGTATAGCTGTATGGTGACAGAGGGCGCAGGTAAGAGAGGAGTTCATGTGAACTGAGAAGTGGTGAAGTAAGGAGAGATGGCGAAATATGAATAGAGTTTGAGACATGATAGGCTGGTGGAAGGAAGTGCATAATTTGAAAATAAGTGAGGTTACAGCAAATATAAAAAGTAAAGGCGGCATCACAGCAATAGTAATGTGTTGAGATGTGCAGTCTGGGATGATATACTCCTTTCCAGCGTAGTTCAAATGCAGGAATCAGAAGCAGTAGATGGGGTCCACTTTTTCCACTTCTTTTTGAACTTCCTTTTTTAAACTTCCTCACTACTTTAAAGATTTCTACTTAAAAGCATTTCTGCTTAGGAGCAAAGGCTGCAGGCAGCAATGGCTGTTGTGAGTTTACTTATATACTCTTACAAAGTCACCTGGCTGGACTAAACAACTTAATTAGCACATGTGAGGGACGTAAAAGCAAATGGTTTGAAAGACTAATTAAATTAAGACACACCAGAGTATGATGATTGCAGGACAGACAGACAATTTGAGATATGTTTTTACCTGAGAAAAGACAAGAGATGAGATGAGATGAGATGGGAAGCAGACCAACGGTCCCAACTTCCTTTTTTAAACTTCCACACTACTTTAAAGATTTATACTTAAAAGCATTTCTGCTTAGGAGCAAAGGCTGCAGGCTAAAGTGCACTTTAGTAGCGTATTGGTAAACTTTGCTATTTTGTGAGCCGTTATCGTATGTCCAAATCGCATCTAAATGGCTTTTTTTTAGATGCGTCGTCACTCGTGCTCAGCCAATCCGATCGGTTTGTCAAACAAGGGTGAAACTCGCATTTTTTTGTCAACAACTGCTATTCTCGTACCTCCATAATGTAACTCGCTTCTAAAATAATTGCTTTTTTTTTAACACAACCTAAAGGGTGACCAGATTGGTATTGCGAGTTACATCCAGAAGGATAAAAGATGACCCAGGCACATGGACTATGCAGCTGCATTACATTCTTAATTTTGCATAGTCCGTGTGTCTGGTTCATCTTTTATCCTTGTGATTACCCTTGGGACTTATAGGACAATCCCGGATACTAGAGCCCCGGCAGTTGGTTTTGTGTGCGGAAGTGAGATGTGTGCCAGAAAAACCTCTTTGGAGTTACATCCAGAGCCCCGAAATATGGGTTTGGCTGAGAGAGTGAAACCCATAAGTCAGACTGGGGGTGGAGTTAGCACCTCAGGTCATTCCGCTTCCAAAGCGCGTACAATCCGGCCGGTTTGGCTGTTACACTGGGCGGTTTGTCACTTTTTATAGACGCCGTTTAGAAGATGCGATTTGCAATAGAGAATAGGGTTATTTTCTCACATTTAATCCCGCTACTTCTGAACATACCAAACGGTGTGGTTTGGCAACGACAACTTCGGAGCTACTAGACTAGGCCCCGTAATGTTAGTATCTTTTCTCCTGAGCAAGTCCTGCTCTTTTAAAAATGATAGTTTTAACAAACACTTTTCTCTAGCTTGTGATGTTACTATGGTAACCTTTACACTGAGCTCTAGGGAGAACGCCATTTTAACCTCCCAGACACTTACTATTTCAAACCGCTTATATTTCCTGAATGAAGCATCGAATTAAAAAAATTAAAAAACGATTTAAAAAGGACAAGAAGATCCCTTAAAGTATTTGTATTTTTTTTTTTTTAATGTGATCAGTGTGGACTGTTGTTCTAAGTGTAAAAATGCAAAATCTTTTACCAATATACCATAGGTCTGCAAAATGGTTTACTAATTGAGCAAAAGGCAGACCAGCGACGATCATACAATCTAATTATGTATAAGGCACAGGAAGATAAAGGGACTAGTCCAAAGTCACAAGGAAAGCTGGCGCTGATATTCGAACAAGGTTCACACGCTCCAAAGGCAACATTCTTACCACCAAGCAACTTCTCCAGCCAAGTGCTATCATTACAAACTCACATTTGTTGGGTCTGTGTCGGCCAAGTTTCAATACACGGAAATGCATGTTACATTGAAATGTCCATTGGAATTTGACCACAAAAAAAAAAAAAACACACAATCAAAGGTTAACAGTTAGCAAAAGTGGTAAATTGGCTTGATGGCAACATCCAACGTGCCAGCCATTGAGATGATGTTTGGCCACCAATGCAAAATGACACAATGTGAACGCCATGAGTGTTTACTGAAATGTGAATTAACTCGTGGAAATAGCCGTGTGCGAACATGTTTGGACTTTGCTGTGCAATTGCATTTTAGCTGAACTGACTGCCCTATCACTAAAAAAGACAGCCTTGACATGAGTTAATGTTTCACCCAAAACTAATTCTGGTAAACAATTGAACCCAGATAGTACCCCCTATGAGTGCAACATAACATAAAATGTGCAAACGTTGTATAATAGATCTGTGGTAATCACTCCTCCCCTCCCCCCCCACCCCAAAAAAAGAAAACCCCCACAGGAAATTAATGGTTATTTTTCCTGGCAAATTATGTTTAGCAAAAAAAGTACATTTTCTTTATTTTTACAGAGACAGTCTTTGGCCAACGTCTTGTTGAAAACGACAGCCCTTTACCAACCAAAAATATGTTTCTAAATGAAGTTCCTTTAGCGTCCCAAAAGAGAAGTGTATTAAGAAAGTTTCTTTACCACAATGTCATTAGGCGTAGGAAATCTAGGCAGTACACAATGTCCTTTATTCCCATTGTTTTCCATAGGTAAAATTAATAATAGTACAACCCTTTTTTTATTCCACATTAGTGGAACAATGGACTGGTTATATCTGCACATTAAAAAACAATCTTCTTTTCATTTGGCTAAAGGGACAGAAGTTTCAGTTTCCTAAGCCCAGAGGAGTTGCTAACAGCTTTGCATGGAACATATTTCAAGTGAAACAAACAATAACAGTCGTAAAAAAGAGTGTTGTTCATTTTTTATTTTATTTTCAGCCACAGGGATAGAGATAGTTTCCAGGACTTAACTTAGTTCTTTATTCTCTTTATTACTTAAAGATATCCATGTTGTATCGTGTTTCTTTTCCTCTTTAGCAAATTGGAGCGTAGCTGTGTAGCTTGCACAAGAGTACATGTTTTTTCAAATTCCCTGGCGTAGAAAGAAACAGCACAAAGTTCCTCTAAGTGTTTATTGGCTTAAGAATTTTTATTTTTTATTTTTACAAACTAATGAGCTCAGAAATAGTGTGTAAAGTATTAAACAGCAATCATAGCCTAGAAACGTCGTAAGGCTTGTGTGGTATTATTGTGTATATGAATGAATGCCAACTGCATTTACACATATTCCAAACATATGAGATCATGCCAAAATTATGTAATCCATTTTCAAGATAGCATCTTATATAATAGCTGTCTGTGTACGTCTGCTAAAACCACTTCGAAAACACACCCAAGTAGTAACAAATGTAAATAATATACATATACAGTACGCACTTAAAGCAGTCATATGGGAGATATTGTTTAGTTATTCTTCAGCAACAATATCCGCATTTCTATCTTACACTCTTATAATGGGCGTAAATAAACTTAAATAAATGGCATTTAACCAATGCGGAATAAAGCTGTACAGTAATGTTACATTTATTTAAGTTATAAAATGTTCATATAAGTTATAAGTTATATATATATATATATATATATATATATAAGAAGAAAAAGCGCCCGATCTTCGTGTATTAACGTAAATAAAATGTAATAAAACATGGACATCACGATTCAAAACTCACATGATTCCAAATATAAAAAGCATTGTATGAGTAATACTCATGCTCCGACCCGTCGTGTGTAGCCGCCACGGCGCCTCTGCTCCACTGGGTATGCTCCGGACTGACGTCACGGCTCTCTAGATGGTGTTACATCTTGGAGGTTCCTCCAGCAACTCCCGTCTCTTGGATGTAAGTTCCCTTTGTGGTATAGAGTCCCAATACACAGGAACAGGGTCTGGCTTCACTCTCACAACTGGCACAAATTCTGAGCACTTGTAAATGACAGTAGTAACACGTCCCTATGCGTTTCTTCAGACTAAGCTTAGTCTGAAGAAACGCGTAGGGACGTGTTACTACTGTCGTAGTAACTATATATATATAATGGAAATATTACTGTATGCTCATTTGCATGTCTTAGACAGGTCTGCAACCCTGCCTTTCATTATCACCCAGCACACAGCGCTTCCACTGCAGCAAGGGATTCTGGGAAATGACATGCAAATGAGCACACAGTGCCACCTTTTGCTTCAAAACCATTCAACATGGTTCCCCTATATATATATATATATAATATATTTCTTTATTCATAAATGAGTCTCAAGTTCAACCTTTTCATGTACACCCCATTAAGACTATTTAATCAGTACGGTTACATACAAGGTATTAAAAATTGATACGTGAAAAACGGATCTGTAAATAATGTATCGTTTTTAGATTAATATGAAGGTGGTCGATACATGATGGTAGTTTTATTCATGTTACTAGTTATTGAACTGAACGTCTCTATTTTACATGACAAGTGCAAAGCTTTTAAAAACCATTGCACTTCTGCTATCTAATTATATTTTGTGCTGCATCATTTATTATTTTAAAGTAACAATCATCTTTGTTCTGTGGACACTAGTAATTAAATGTTCCTGCAACGTGTTGACACAATAAGGGGAATATTGTGACTGAACCGCTACATCTAACCGTTATTCACCTCTCACATTTTAGAGATGGTGTATGTCCGTTATAGTATTTTCAGGCGGACTTGCTTAGTATTTAGGCGTTTTTATCCTACAAGAAAAATATACTTTTATAAGTGAACTGGATCTTTGACAAGTGTTTCCAAATGTCTGCTATCGCTGTACTTCGGTTCATTTTCCTACCAGTTATTGGAAATGAAAGATTCCCAGACTGCTAATAGAATCCTGAGTTTTTAAGGCTCATGGGTTATGGAAAAAGTGTGAAAAAACACCCGGCATCACTGGAACTGATTTTATAGATGAGACGTTTCTGGTTTTAATAGACAGACAACTGCTCCTTTAAATGTGTGAGCATTAAACACATGGCCAGTTAATAATTTATGAAGAAACCAGGATTTCTTTTTTTTTTATTGCATCACAGGCAGTGAAGAGGTTAAATAGTAGAGATGTGTAAATGTGTTGTGGAAGTTCATGAATCAGGCAAAAAAAAAATGTTAAATCGCCAAAATGTCACGCTTTGCAAAACAAACAAGCGTCAAAAAACAATGGCCATGAGGCCCTTTAAATGCTGCTACTTATTGCCATTTTCAGTCAATTCTTGTGACAATTGACAAAATTCTGCTACAATTGACAACCAGCCTCGTACTGATTAGACCCAACAGGTCAAAAACAGTTGTCTGTGTGTCGGGTTACTGGCTTTGCACTTCTTTAACAAAGGCTATGATGACTAGCTGTGTAATGCAGCAGGCATAAGTTTATAGGGGTCCATGTTAAAATGGGTAAGAAGTAAAGTGTGACACACTGTGCTCATTTGCATGTCATTACCCAGAATCCCTGGCTGCAGTGGAAGTACTGTATGCTAAGCTATAATGGGGAAAGGCAGGGTTGCAGACCTGCCTGAGACATGTGAATGTGCTCACAAGTGGTATCTTTATTTACTCTACGCTAAAATTGGCAGAATTCTCCTGACCAATGTGAACGCTCACAACAATAATGAAAACAATTGTCTAAAAGTAGCCATGCTAATTTGGAGGCCTGTGCACATCTCTACTAAACAGCTTCAACCCAAATATGGTGCAAAATCAACCTCCCTGGCATCCGCACCCTCACCATTGTGTTTTCCTCGTTCCTAATTTAGAGTCAGCAGTACCCTAGCAGCCCACTAGATGGTGCTTTCCTATGCTGGACCACAAACCTTCCTGTGCTTTGCCAAAAGCCAAACAAGGGCACTGCCTGATACAGTAGGTAACATTAATCAACACTATGCAGAAAAGAAAAATGGTTGTGAGAACGCAGAAGGATTAACAAGGGAAAATTGCTCACAGAAGAGGAATTGCCACTGTAAGAAAAGCGAGAATGGAGAGATGATATAAGAGGGAGGCATTAAATATGTCATAGCAACATTACAGAGGATCAAAAACTAGAAATATAATAAATGATAATGTATGTCCTTTACTGCTACAGGGGGGATACATTTTGCAGTCTCCTCTGGCAGCAAGCGGTTAAAGATTAAGAGAGATGGCAACCTTCATGGCAGAGTTAAATACGTTCTCAAAATATATCACAGGGGCCATTTATCAAGGGAAAGAAGTATTACAAGCAATAATAACACAGTGTGAAAGGTTGCTTGAGTTTTTAAGATGCATCAAGTTATCTACTAAATATATTAAAGGAGCATTCATTTCCCTCTCTTTTAATAGGTATGAAGCAGGGGTTGTCCAGAACGGGACCGCTGTAATTTCGGCTCCAGGGACCCCTTGCATCCCGAGACAGTTATCTCCGTATGTGGTGCTGGGGTTTTATGATGATGTTGCGGCTTCCTATTGGCTCCCGTGCCACGGGAGATTTAAACCTCCCATATTGTTCACCCGGACAGGCATGCTACTGGCATCACTTTCAGCGTTATCTCCGGAAGCCGGAGGTTCTGGGAGCTGAAATGAATGCGTTTCCCCTCCGGAATCCCCCTGCTTCCTACTGAACCTAGGAAAAAAACCTATGTGCAACATCACCTTTCATGTCATCTTTTGCTCACAATTACCTTCAATGTTTGACACTTAGAGATTTGTTGCATCATATCCTCTCTAACGAAGGTGTATTAAAAGCACTTCCATCAATGTAATTGTGATGCTATAATCCATAGCCCACTATCATTTACATCAGAAATCATAAACCTGTTAGTTTTATTTGAGTTCATATGTCAATGGCAGATCACTGATAACTTAATTTCTTATTTTGTAACTATGCATAACAAAGCCAAGTTAGGCTGCGATCATAGTTGCAGCGTGCGCGAGCGTGGCGTCACGCGGCCCTTCAGCTCGCACGAAACATGCACTGAGGCTGGAGGCTATCGGGATGCAATGGGGAGGCGTGGCGGATGGGTCACCTGGCTGGTTCACCCTCATTGGCTGGACCGCTCATGTGACACGGCCATGACGTGGACGGCGCGCGAAAAAAAACAAATTCAATTGTATTTTGAAAAATCGCCCACGTAGTAGCTCTGCAGCGCTCGCCCGCACGATGGGCGGCCTCATTGAGGAACACACATTTGTACTCGTGACGCGCGATGTCTCATGTGTGCGCACGCGGCCACTACAATCGCGGCCTTAGGGAGATCACTCTCCTATAAACTGGCGCGTTAACATCACATTTTACGATGTCAGGATTGTTTCAATAAATTGAATTCCTAAGAAAAATGAAGGCGAGCCAAGTATAAAACCTGTGCATACGAGATCTTGCTTGTGAACTCACCCACTAGAATCTGCTCTTGGCAAACGGAGCCTGGCTGCTGTTGTTTTCACGGAGTAACTGGAGCCCCAGTTAGATAATGAGCTGGCAGGCACTTTTGAAATGTTTACTGTGTTCTTTAAAGTGAAAAGACATCTCAGTGTTTTTAAGCTGCTTTCATTTTTTTTTGATCTCCCTGTAAACAACAGAATTCTTAAATGATAAAAATGCATTCATCGCAAGTGTGGGATATAGATAGAATGAGAGAGAGAGAGAGAGAGAGAGAGAGAGAGAGAGAGAGAGAGAGAGAGAGAGAGAGAGAGAGAGAGAGAGAGAGAGAGAGGCAGGCAGGCAGGCAGACAGACAGATAGACAGACATCTCTCTCTCCTTCTCTCTCCCTCCCATGTATGTATTAGTGTCTCTGTGTTATTGTGTGTTAATAAATGTGTGCATCGGGCATAAAAAAGAATCCAAATTTTGTGGCAGCATTAAAAGGCTCAAATTATTTCCCATGTGTGACTCCATTGACTTGCCATCCAAGTTCCCAATATCATTGAACAGATTGTACTGTACTGCACACAGGTTTTCAGATGGGCATTATGGACTTAACAAGGTTTTTTTTTATATTACATAAATAAATGCCGTTGTATTTTGGGATAAATAAAGCCGAAATTGTTTTCTAATCTTAAATGGGCAGTGAAAAATATATACAAAATATTGATATTCTACCCGATGTCCAACTAGTGTTATTTTTTTCAAACTAATATGGAAAGCTGCGATTACGTTCTGCATCACTGTCAATATGAGTATTTAAAAAAGATCCATACATCATTGTTTTACTTTCCTTTTGGCCATATGATTTATCTAACTATCTCTGTGGATCACTAAAAAACATATGCTGTTCTTCTCACCGTGGCTGGAAAGAAGCCACCCAATAAGTAAGATCACTTCAGTAAAATTGTTATCCGGATTCATATATATGCTAAAACAAGTAGAAAAATAGGCTCATTCTATTTAATTCAATCATATGAATAAAGATACGAGATTGGGAGAAACAAAAACTCAGCCCCATGTTGGATGTGACTAATATCGAGGAAGTGAGAAACCACCCGCTCAGCCGAAAACATGTCTGACGTAAGGGGTGCACAGGGGTTGGGTTAAACGATTGAGAACAAAAAATGGGGGTCACTGCATCAGACACAGTGAATCCCCTAGAATCCCTTTTTGGGTGCTCTCTCCCAGGTCAATAAAGATCAAACTGACATAAGGACAATGTGACTCATTTACAGGACTCAACGTTCTTACATTAAAAGGTATAAAAAAAAACCTTGGGGATGATATGTGTGGGGTTAGTTAGTTATTTAAAATACTTTATTGAAGTGAAACTTCTTTCGTGGCACCTAGTCCTGATAGAACAAAACTGGATAGATGGGGGCGAAATGTGAAACGGAAGTGACGTCACATAATGGACGCCGCACCGCTCACATGTCCCCTGTCACATGCGGCGGCGGCGGCGGCCATATACGTCGGTGCCGCTCCTAAATTTGCGTGCATGCGGGGGGGGGGGAGAGAGAAGTTGTGCGCAATGTTACACCCCACCCCTGGCTGCAGCAGGACACACACACTGACCCCCCACACACACACACACTGACTGACCCCCCCACACACACACACACACACACTGACTGACACATATACACACACTGACTCACATACACACACTGACTGACACACTGACACACATACTCACACACTGACTCACATACACACACTGACTCACATACACATGCTGACTGACCCACACACACACACGCTGACTGACCCACACACACACACACTGACTGACACACATACACACACTGACTGACACACATACACACACTGACACACATACACACACACTGACTCACATACACACGCTGACTGACTCACACACACACACACTGACTGACACACATACACACACTGACTGACACACATACACACACTGACTGACACACATACACACTGACACACACACACACTGACTGACACACATACACACACTGACTGACACACATACACACACTGACACACATACACACACACTGACTCACATACACACGCTGACTGACTCACACACACACACACTGACTGACACACATACACACACTGACTGACACACATACACACACTGACTGACACACATACACACTGACACACATACACCCACACTGACTGACACACATACACCCACACTGACATACACACATACACACACTGACTGACACACATACATACTGACACACATACACACACTGACTGACACACATACACACTGACACACATACACCCACACTGACTGACACACATACACACACGCACTGACTGACACACATACACACACACACACTGACTGGCACACATACACACACACACACTGACTGACCCACACACACACACACACACACACAAACACACTGACTGACCCACACACACACACTGACTGACCCACACACACACACACACACACACACTGACTGACACACATACACCCACACTGACTGACACACATACACCCACACTGACTGACACACATACACACACACACTGACTGACCCCCACACACACACACACTGACTGACACACATACACACACTGACTCACATACACACACTGACACACATACACACACTGACATACACACATACACACACTGACTGACACACATACACACTGACACACATACACCCACACTGACTGACACAAATACACCCACACTGACTGACACACATACACCCACACTGACTGACACACATACACCCACACTGACTGACACACATACACACACGCACTGACTGACACACACACACA
Source organism: Ascaphus truei (assembly GCF_040206685.1). Taxonomy (NCBI): domain Eukaryota; kingdom Metazoa; phylum Chordata; class Amphibia; order Anura; family Ascaphidae; genus Ascaphus; species Ascaphus truei. The sequence goes on along the minus strand of NC_134491.1, from coordinate 57,591,855 downwards.
CACACACACACACACACACACTGACTGACACACATACACACACACACACACTGACTGGCGCACATACACACACACACACTGACTGACACACATACACACACACACACACTGACTGACACACACTGACTGACACACACTGACTGACACACACACACTGACTGACACACATATACACACACACACACACTGACTGACACACATACACACACACTGACACACATACCCATACATACACTGACTGACACACATACACACAATGAATTCACACTTAGTGCAAATAGCTAATACAGGGGATGTGTGCCGAACACGCGTATTATAAGTCAAATTTATTTGCGTTTTGTCAATGAAATTGTATTTTGATTTTTAATTAAAACATCACCAATACAAATACAATTTCTGTGACAAAAGTCAAAGAAGTTTCACTTACTATGCGCGTGCACAGCACACACAGCTTTTTTTTATATAGTATACTTTATTATATATAATCATTAAAAAGGGGTGGGGTATATCAACACATACATGACACAGACACTTTACATACATAAAACATAAATATAGGTCTTAATTTTCCCCTGATAATGTATATAAGAGTCCAGAGACCTTTTGTTGGTAAAGTTAGCTCTTATATTTGATCTTATAGTGATCTCCCTATATTTATATCAAAGTGCTAAATGCAGGGTACAGGCATACCCCGCATTAACGTACGCAATGGGACCAGAGCATGTATGTAAAGTGAAAATGTACTTAAAGTGAAGCACTACCTTTTCCCACTTATCGATGCACGTACTGTACTGCTATCGTCCTATACGTGCATAACTGATGTAAATAACGCATTTGTAACAGGCTCTATAGTCTCCACGCTTGCGAACAGCTTCGGTACAGGTAGGGAGCCGGTATTGCTGTTCAGGACGTGCTGACAGGCGCATGCGCGAGCTGCTGTTTGACTATTGGGTGATATGTCCTTATTCGCGAGTGTACTTAAAGTGAGTGTCCTTAAACCGGGGTATGTCTGTATTGTCTATCGATCCTTACATAAATGCCTGATGCTAATGCCTCTTGGGCAAGAAACACATACTTATAAAGAGATAACGTTTGAAGGTCACGTATCCAAATCTTACAATAGTGGACTCATTAAAGTGATTGACGTAATTACACTGAATTGAAAATGTTAATATTCCTCTTTTTAGTGACAATGGGGGTTATGCACTAAGCAGTGATAAGTGCTTTTAAGTGAGATAAAAAGCCATTATAGCGTGATATTGCCTGCTGTGAGATTCACAAAGCAGTGATAAGTGCTTTTAAGTGGGATAAAAAGCCATTATAGGACGATACTGCATTGTTATCACTGCTTTGTGAATCTCACAACAGGCAGTATCACGCTATAAAGGCATTTATCTCACTTAAAGCACTTATCACTGCTTTGTGCATAGCACCCAGAAACCCCACTTATCACTGCTTTGTGCATAGCACCCAGAAAACCCACTTCCACCGATTAGTGCATAATCCCCAGTGAATCAAAACTCCAGATGTTCCTTAGCCTGAGTAGGTTGTACTATAAATCATGTGTTACTCTGGCATCATGGGTGTATTAATAATACTCCCCTCAATGCTTCATTATAATTACTGATAGTAATACAGATGCAAGCACTACTGCACTCTTATGTTCAAAGAGTCAGTATACCAATTTAAAAAGTCTTCCACTATAATAGGTGGGGAAGACTAATTGGTATGGTTAATTGCTTGCTTAAGAACACATTTGATGACTTATTGAGGCAAAAGAGTATAAAGCTCCCAGCCGGAGCTAATGAAAATGCATAATATCGAAGAGTTTTACCAAAATATACTAGTGGCTGGTCTGACCATATGTTATTTCCCTATCACGCAATAGATGGTTATTAGACCCGCTCCCAGCTTGTTTCGGCTGGATTTGAGCATAGGGATAATTTGTGTGAAAAGATAGAGTGCATAATACCTGTACAAAACGGAACTCGAATGGGACTCTTATCAGAGCGCTTAATAAAGATATAGCTGCCAAACTGTTTCACTGTTAATCTCTAGTATTTCTAAACGGCAGGGGCAAACCTTATTTCTGACAGAGCTGTGATCTGGAGTTCCCGGTATCACAGCTGATCTCACTGGAACTGCTTACAGTTTGACGTCATCACGTCTACCGACGTACGTTTCGCCATTACGCTTTCTTGAGGGAGGTGCCTGGCATGTACGTGGTGAGTATAAGTATCTTCCCTGGTTAACATAAGGGGTGGGGTTACCGTTTTTATCCCTCAGCAACTCAATAAGTGATTTGTATCTGTTTGACACATATAGTAGAGTGTAAACACTCAATCTGCCTATATATATATATATACACCAAATTGTTGGTGCTTTGTTATTCTTTATTGATATTAGCACTGGAAATAATGTTTTTGATGTAGACTATAAGATGAGAGTGAATTTATTAGAGAAACGGTGTAAAAAGGAAGCCCTCATTCAACCCTTTCGGGAATTGAGTTTGCAACTGATAGATCCACTTGTTTCACACTTCAAAAAGGTTCTTATCCCAATCACCCTTTCTAGGACTGCTTTTGAGATGAACTATCACCTTGATGTCACCTGCATGCTTTTCATGTACACGACGTGCAACAGGGGTATCCTGATTGTTACGCACTGAGCCTACATGTTCTAGAATCCTTTTGCATAATTCACATCTGGTTTCCCATACGTATTGTTTTTTGCATCTTCAACTCATAAGGTAAATATCCCCCTCGGTCCTACAGTTGATGAATTGTTGGCTATCGAAATTCCTTGTGTTGTTTGAATTTGAAAATGTCTTATTGGGTACTGTGAATTGGCAGGCTTTACACTGTCCACACCTAAAAAAAACCTCTTGGTTTTTCTGGTATCCACGTTAGTGTGTTAAGTAAGGTCATGTGACTACGGACAAAAATGTCCTTCAGATTTCTAGCTCTTCTACTAACCACAGTGGGACGAGTTTTTAATACTTCTCTTAGGTCCATGTCCTCGAGAAGTATATGCCAATGTTTGCATAAGACTTTCTTGGTGGTATTCCATTGGCAGTTATACGTTCCTATAAAACGGATTATTTTGTCCTCTGTCGTTCCTGGTGGTTTAGGAGCTAATAGTGTGTTTCTGTCCGAATATTTTTCACATTTAAATGGCTTTTTGATGCATGATTTGGTGTAGCCCCGTTCAACAAATCTGGCTGTCATGTCTGATGTGAGGAAACAAGAAATGCAACAATGTGCAAGGGGTCGTCTCAGTGATATACACAAATATTGGTGCCTTTTAAATATGTATATATCTAAATATAGCAATAAAAAAGTGTATAATTAAATGGTGAAAGTGAAAATATTAAATAAAGATTGTAGCTCTAAACCCTTCAAATGGATGGTCTGTCGAATCCACTTCAAACGTTGATTTCTCAGAGTGCAGGGGAGCGCAGGTTCAATATGAAATAAAAGAAGAATATAACATAGTGCAAATAAAGTTTAAAATAGTGAGATGTGTTCAACACTAGGTCAATTGGAGACTCACGTGGTGTCAATCAAATACGGGCGTTTCAGAGATCAGTGGCAGTGGGCTTGACTCTGGTATGTGATGGGAAAACCTCAATCGAGTATGATGATATAGGATGTCACTCATAGAATTTCACCAGTCAGGGTATAGAAGAAAAAAGCATCCATAGTGTAATCCAATAAAAATTTAATTTATAGAAACAATAAAATGAACACTTACACAGTGTCATAAGAATACAGACACATAAAATGCTGATGTCATCTGATTCGTTTACTCCCCGCTTCCTCCGTCACCGACCTCTCTGTCTCAGCTCCACACTATCCGAATCAATCGTCTGTGGGGCTGCAGGTCCGTGTCCTGATGGTAGTAGGGTCTTTGGAGCGAGCTCTCACGTTCACGAAACAGCCCGGCACAATGCTAAGGGGGAGCGGTCTGGAGAACTCTGGAGTCCTCTGATGATGTCACGGGGGTGACTCTACGCGTTTCACTGGGCGTGTAGCTTCGTCAGGAGTCATGGAGACCCTACAGACGCTCTGCCTACTAATACCCTGAATAGTAAACTGATTGGCTGATCAATTAACAAATGGTGAATCAGACAAGGGAACATCCCAGGTCTGCCAAATACATAATATGAAGGATAACGACGTGATCTCCATAATATTCATAAAAATGGTATAATATCAATGTCTGAATTGAGACCTTGTGGTATCATAGATTTGATTATAGATATCTAAATCTGTACAGATATTCTAATTAAGAAATTTCAGGAAAAAGAATATAATCCCAATACCATTTCAGAGGCAGTAGCTAAAACAAACGTTTTAGATAGGAATGAATTATTGCACCCAGAAAAAGTTGTGAAGTCACAAAGAGAAAGGAATTTTCAAACTACATTCATCACCCAATATAATAGTGAAGCTACAAAAATAGCCAAAATAGTTAACAAACATTGGCATATATTTAAAAATGATCCCATACTTGCTAACGAAATCCCAGATCGTGCTCATGTCATTTTCAAAAGGGCAAACAACCTTAAGAGTAAACTTGCTCCTAGTACATTCAAAGTTTTAGAAAAAAAGAAAAATCATTGGCTCAAAACACCAGTAGGGTTTTTTAAATGTGGAAATTGTAAAATTTGTAATTTAGGTTTCAAAGAAAAATGCACCTTCTCCTCCAATACAACTGGGGAAAAGTTTGACATGACTCAATTTATAAACTGTCAAACCGATCATGTTATTTACATGATTGAATGTCCATGTAAATTACAATACATCGGTAGAACCACAAGACCCCTGAAGGTAAGAATTATGGAACATATGGGAAACATAAGATGCAAACTACAAACCCATAGTGTTCCTAAACACTTTGAACTGTTCCATGGTTCAGACTCTAGTTTATTAACCTTTAGGGGCATTGAGCACGTCACACCCCATTGGAGAGGAGGAAATAGGTCTCTTGATCTTGCAAAAAGAGAGACCTTTTGGATTCCTAGGATCAAATCTATGATACCACAAGGTCTCAATTCAGACATTGATATCTACCATTTTTTGAATATTATGGATATTGGGTGACTAACAATTGTCTTTTTCCTTCCCTCTTTTTTCATTTTTCACTGTTTTATTGCGCTCCGAGATCACGTCGTTATCCTTCATATTATGTATTTGGCAGACCTGGGATGATCCCTTGTCGGTGATATTATAACCCCACCTCAGCCCCACGGTCCGGTCCCGGTTTGTGGCGAGCACAATCGTAACAAGACCACAGGAGATGATGATACCCAACAGAATTATACACACTGCATTGAGGTGCTTTAGTCTAATCAGCATGGTCTGCCAATCCTGTCCAACCTACGTACTGCAGGCCGCACGGGCACTCCACCAATACCCCTGAGGAAGCGACCCTGAGTGGTCACGAAACGCATTGGGTGGAGCGAACTTACGTAGCCCCACGCAGACAGAGGTAGAGGCCGACCAGTGATGTCATCGAGGGGAGACTGTCTACAACGCGGCTGAGAGAAGAGACCGCATCAAAGCCCACCTGGAGACGCCAACAACTCAAGTCTGCACAGACCGCGGGGCGGCATTTTAAAAAGGCACCAGTCGACCAGGAATTGTGTACGTTGGAATTTGGGTCGGGCGTGCATATTAAATGTATTGAGGTTTTTACACGCATATTTCCTTTATTTATGGGGAATCACTGAGCTGCATCAAAGTGAGCATAATCGAGTCCAACATCAAAAGGACAAGCCAAGTCTGTTTAAGAAGTAATCTCCATATGCTACATTTAAAGTAGGTACTTACAAGAGACACCGGATTCTGTGAATGATCAGACATATTGCACTACCTTTTACTTTTTGTTCAACTTGCAGCAGCATCTGTATATATCTGAACTAGCTTACAGCCCATTTGAACTAATACAAGGATCAATTGGACACTCAGAACACAGACCGTATCCTGACATTTCCTTCACTAAGGATGTGGCACCACGGAGAACTACATTTTCATAAAGTTTATATCTGTTTTTTTGGGTCTTTAGAGAAGAACCTTTAAGTTCTCCGGGCTGCCATCCCCTGTCAAGGGATATTGCTCTCTATATTTTTATCTGATGGGCTTTTATCCGATTGCTAATTACAATCTATTTGATTACTGCACATTTTCAATATGTTTAGCGCTTGGTAAATGTATTTCTGTTTTTTGTTCTATGTTGCTGACCAGTTCAAGGCAAAGATAAATCACTGTTAAAAAAAAAAACCTAATCTTAGGTTTACCACAGCGACATTTGCATTTAATTTTATATTACAATTATTTTAGATAAATCAAATGAATGAGACCGCTCACCTATAAGGTTGTCCTAAGAAAACACAGCAGCAGGTGCATAGAGGTATATGAATATATAGCATACAGATTTGACCCAAGAAGAGTCAGAAAGAAACCCCTAATACATTGCACTCAATGCCAATATGGTTAGTATTATGGCAATAGTAGCCCATCAAAAGATACCTCCTGTAGGTCAATAACATAACCACTAAGGGACAGATAATATAAAACCCCAAAATAATACATTTTTATTAACATCAAGGTATAATCACTGTAGAGGGAGAGGGGGGTTGGCCCGGTATGAAAGGGGTTGCACCCCATATGGCCACCCCCTGACCTCACCAGGGAGGCAAGGGGTTAACTGGACTGCGGTCCAGGAATGTGGTCTACACCTTGTCATGTCATGAAAATGTATGTTCCCCTGTTCCCATGTTTCATTATAATCCTGTATTTTAAAGATGTTTTAAAGTGCATTTCTGTATCTCCAGTTCTGGAGGTTGCAGAGAGTTGATATTTGGCCAATATGTGGAGTCACTGTAGGCATTAAAAACTGGCAAATTTCGACCCACTGAGCCCACCAGAATGGAACTTATTAATATGTGTAGATATTAAAGTGTATATGTATGGTATTTTGGATCTGTTCTGAAAATGCAGACGCCATCTGCTATGCTAATAGGTCATGACGGGCAGCCGGCTGATTGAGCCTAAGCACTGTGATCAAAAGGTAACTGCCCTGATTGTTTACACTAAGTACTAATCAACAGACCAAGTACTAATCAACAGACGCTGCCACTCTAATTGTTACCTGAGGGTGGAGAATCATCAAACTGGAGTGGTTTGTAAGTGTTTTGTCTACACCTACAAACAATGCAGATACTTCATTTGGTAGATTGGTCGTCGCCCCTGATTTAATTATGGGGCTACCCATAGAGTCCCAGTACACGTGGGCTAATTACCTGGGGGGGCATGGGTTAATCTGGGTCTCCACGTTAGGGATTGGATACAGATAATTGTTCACCAATAGTCTGTATTCTATGTTAAGAATAGGGTTACACAGGTATATAAACTGCGTCAACCCTACAGTTTTTAGTTGTGCTTCTGATTCCACCTGGAATGTCACCGGATTGCTGGAGAATTGCTAGCTGATACTTCTCCATCCCCCAACCCTAAGTAAGTGTTACCTTCTTGCCTGTTAATTGTACTATATTGCTGTGTTCACCTTTTTTAAGGAATAAATATATTTTATTATATCTAAGCCTCGTTCAGTTCAACCCAGATATTTGGTGTTCATTATATCTTGTCATAAGCTACCGTGACAATCACAATAAAAGATTAAAATTATTACAATTCCCTGTAGTGGAGTAGTGGTAGAGAGTTTGTTGCAGATACAAATAAATTGATCCTTCTATTAGATCCTATTGGATGGTTCTATACACATGCAGTCCAATTTCAATAGTGGTGTATTGGTCTATAGATAAGTTCTCATAGAAATGTAACCCAATTTACACCATCTATTAACTTCACAAAATCCTCTAAAATAGCAAGTGAAACACTTTGCCTCCAGTTGTAACTGTGCAGTTAAGATATAGTTGATGTAGACTGATGTTAAGACAGTATCATTTTAGATATCATGTATATATTTTACATTTCAAGATCCTTAGCATGTTTACAATTGGTCAAATATGGCATATTCTGAGAGGTTTAGGGAATACCAGATTGTTCAATCTCAAAAGCATATGTTTACTTCTCTATTATTTGAAACGTCAGATGTACTGTACCCTTCCACATAATGAAACATTTTTCCATAATTACGCGACAAGTGGATGTTATTTATTTGTTCAGAAAGAAACTTGCTACATCAGACTTGGAAATCTTTCAATCTATGCTTGTAGATGACCTGTGAAGGTTAACATTTACAGCTGTGGTAAGACTCATGGTTCACTTTGGTGGGATATGCTGGTATAGTTTGTGATATTCAGTGCCGACATTGCCATTAAACATCTACTGCAGGGGATATGTTCTAGTAGCTGTGAGTTGGGCGGGAAGAGCTCTTTCCGATGGCATTTGCATGGTTTGCTATTTTGTAAGCCCTTCTCGCATTTCCAAACCGTGCAGAAAAGGCTTTTTCAGAGGCGGTTTAATTCCGGGTCTGCTAAACTCGCATTTTTTTGCAAACTAGCTGAATTCTAGTAGTTCTGAAAAGTGCAAAACCGCTTCAAACAACTCACATTTTTTTCTCGTCTTGGAATTGTGAGTTACCTCCTGCAGGAAGGGAAGAGCATCTGGTTTAGTTCAATGCTAGAGCAGCTGCCCTGAATAGCAGAGGTTGTGGGTGGTGATCCTTCTGAGTCTGACACCAGTACCCCCTTCATCACAAGTGTCTGTAGACTTTTCAGTATTGGTCTTATGGAAATATTTTAGGTGTGGGGGTGTGTGAGTCATTAAATATACTTTGCATATTCTATTAGCATATCTCCCAGGTTTCCTTTTTGAGCAGAAGTTTCTCTCCACTATGTTATTTAGAAGGAGGGTTGAGGGGATATATATACAACTGGAGACAGTACTGAATTGGGAGTCCTCCTCCAATTTGTAATACAGAATACAGATTTTTGGCTATTTTTGATCCGCAATTTATGACCCTGTCAAACCGTGCAGTTATACAAGGACAAACTCGCCGTTACTAGAATATGCCCCTATGTCTCTTCATCCGGAACCAACTCATTTCTTTACAAGTTGACATTTAAGTTCTATGAGGTTTCAATCTTCACTTAGGGGCTTGCATTGTGATACATGGTGTGCAAACGAGTGGTATCTTGTGTTTCTACTTCACTGAGTTTGTGGTAATATTGGGTGTCCTGCACCTCTGCTGCCTTACAGGATGCTGTCTTTAGCATCACATTGTCTCGGCAACAGAGGGGGGTGACATCGGGACCGCCGGTACATGCGAACATTCAGGCGCAGCGCAGCACGCATGCGCCGGGTGCACAGTGGAGTGCACCACATGTTGCACGTGCATGGACCTCCGTCGCGCCCGTCGCGTCATGGCGGACCCGATTTCGTGCCGGTTTATAGCTGCAGCATATCTTGGAGGGTAAGTCACGGGTATAAGTATGTGCAGTCCCTTACATTTGTCAGCCCTCACCTTGATAAAGAGTGCGTAGCACTCAAAATTTTGGTTTCTTAGCTGCATTAAATTCTTCATTTTCCAAAGTCCGCGTGCCTGAATATGGCTTGGGCCACAGCTGCTTGCCTCTGTTTCTGTACCTTCTTTTTCTCCCTCTTGTACCGAGTCACCTGGCCTCTAAACGTAGCCTCCAGCGATGCTCTGGTGATGATCAGGGTATCCTTCAGTTTCTCATGCTGCTTTGCGGGAACATTCTGTGTAATCAGATGTTCCTGCAGCACTTGTACTTCTTTAGCAGAAAAAGGGGGAAGGGAAACACAAAATGAATGTGCACCCTAAAAGAATTCACTTATATGCACACCAAACTAGTGTAAAAATTAACTTTTAATAAATTCCTTAAAACATATATTACCAAAGTAATGTGTAATGTGAATTAAAAATGTATTAAATCAGAAATATCTGGCATCCGTGTCTTTGATTATTGGAGTCGTGCTATCCCAGATGTCCACTTAATATTAGTGGGATACCAGAGACAGGGGATGCTAAGAGTCAGGGTATTAACCCCTCTGGAGCAACGATGAGACCCAGTAGTAAGAGTATATAGTGGTTCACAAGTAGGTGGCCAACAGATTAAGCTTCCTTGCTAGATGGACCAGCACTGCGCACTGCAATGAAGGCTTAGGTGTATTAAAGTACAAGTGCCTGGATAATAAAGCTAGCACATATAGTGTAATGATGATACAAACACTGCAGCATAAAACTGCCAGACACAGCAGTGCTGGGGTGAATAGCACAGTGATGACTGTAAAAGCGCCTCACATAGAGTGCAAGGAAAGCAGGCACACAAACTGTGAGAACAAATAAATGAACGACTAACTGCTAGGGTCTGCAAAGTTAGAACCAGGAGACTGCAGACACTACATTAAAACAGCTCCAAGTAGGAGACTGACAACATTGCGCGTCCAACGCGCGTTTCCCTCCAGCAAAGGAGCTTCTTCAGGGACAAGTTTTACTGGGGGAGAGAGGTCTGAACCCTTTTATACCCCTTCAATACCCTAATTACAAAATCAATTGCTATCAGCTGTTGCACATGCGCACTGATCTCACTCACAAACTGACTCAGCAAAGTAATCAAACACCAATACATGTAATGTCAAAGAAAACCCCATTGTTTGTACCTTTATTAGGCATATTCCAATCATAAACCGGCTGTTCGTAAAGTTTTTAAAGCCATAAACCGTGATCGCCACATACAGTATCTAATGCGCATGTGCAGGGACTTAGACACTATTTCAATTCTAGTCCGTGCGCGCCGCGCATGCGCGGGAACTTAGATCTAGTTCCATGCTTCTCCGTATCTATTGCGCATGCGCGAGGACATAGAAAACATTTCTATATTTGTCCCGATACATTGCGCATGCGCGATTACTTAGACATAGTTTCAATCGGGTGCATACACAGACGCGCATGCGCTGGACCTTATGCAACATTCAGTGTACGGATCGGCGTAAATCATTATATCGTACCACCGCGCATGCGCAAGAACTTAGAAATTGTTGAGTGTACTCCCTCCGTCATTGTGCGCATGCGTGGGGACTTTGAAATAATTCCGAACACTTGCATAAAGCGCTAGTGTGAACTGCGCATGCGTAAAAACTTAGAATTATTTACATTTGGTCTTTATGTACTGCGCATGCGTGAACACTTAGAATTTTTTTCCTTTGTTACTTCTTTAGCAGCCTGCAGATTCTCTTCCTGCAGAGATCGCTGATTCTCTTTGGCAATCTGTAGGTGCGTACGCAGACCTTGCCGTTGGTTCTGCAGTAGGTGCTCTGCTTGTGTGCGTTGCTCCAATGCTTCTAACTTTTCATATTCAAATAGTTTCATCAATTTTTCTAGTTCATGAAGCTTTTCATTCTTTTCATTGACGTGATCAGGCAAATCAGAATTTTCTGCTTTCAGCCTTCTACTTTCTCTGTCTACAGTTTCTGTGATATGCAGGGCCTCCTTCCATTTACACACTTCTGAGTTGATACCTCCGATCTCCTGGCGAGAGACTTATCTGTAGGTTGAGGGTGTGAAGCTCCTTCTGAGAGAATCTGTAGGTTGAGGATGTGAAGCTCCTTCTGAGAGAATCTGTAGGTTGAGGGTGTGAAGCTCCTTCTGAGAGAATCTGTAGGTTGAGGGTGTGAAGCTCCTTCTGAGAGACTTAAGATCCATACTAAGACTGTAGACAGCTTTTTGAGATATGTCCAGCTTTTCAGCGAGACTGTGAAGTTCCTGTTTAGAGACTTCCAGTTCTGTTCGGCAACTGCTAATCTCTTGTGTGAGGCATCCAGTGCTACACGGAGAGTATGAACCTCATTCTGCGATATGTCCACCTTTGTCCGGACACTGTTGACCTACTGGTGTGAGGCATTCAGTTCTATGCGGAGAGTGTGAACCTCATTCTGAGAGACTTCCAAAGGATTTCTTTATTGATTGATCCTTTACTGCAATGTGCAAGGCATGAGCCTTACGGCCAGGCGAGAAAGGTGGCTGCCTTGGGCCCCATACCTTCGGGGGGCCCACTGCTCCGTCCTCTCCCTCTTCTTCTTCCTGTCAGCACCGGAATCCAACTTTCACCTGACCAGAGCTGGAGGGAGCGTCGGGCCCTCGGACTAGCAGTGAGGCATGTGTGTGGCAAGGGGAGGGGTGTGTGCGTGTGTGCGTGTGTACTCTTACCTTCACGGAGCGTCCACCTCCTGCAGTGTTAAGTTGCCATGGCATCGTAATGTCAGATGGTGCCATGATGCCGTGCAACCGTGGCAATGTGACATCATGACACCATGACATCATGACGCTGCTGGAGGAAGGATGATTGTCTAGGTAAGTCCCACCTTTTTTTTTTAGTAATCTTTGTTCTGATGTTCAAGGTTGTGTCTAAAGTGACATGTATTCATGAGATTGATATCTAGTGTATTATAAATGTACTGTATTATCACTTATGAGTTCTCACACAAGGCTAGGTAATCCCACTGCCTGGGAGGTAGCTATCACGGAGCGGACCTGCTCCTCCATAAAGGTCAAGTGCAACGGGACAGGTGGTCCGCCTCCAGTCTTTTACACCTGGGCTGTGTGGTCAGCAAGCTTCGTCTTTACTCTGTAATTGCTGTCAGCCCAGGGCTTCTTGAGCATGTCCGTGGATTGTACAGCATTCCCCAGGACATTAAGGCGCTCCAGACCCTAATAGTTTGGAGTGGTTATCCACCACTTCATTTATAAGTATCTCCAGCTCCTCGTCTGTGCACTTCTGGCTGTGGATCCTCCCAGCATCAGAAGCAGTCCCAGCAGATGACATTGAAGCCTTCTCAGCCATGTCAACCGTATAGGAGTCTAATCAATTAGTATGGTAACCTTGTTACCTGTTACGGTGCTCAGGCTGAGTTGGAATGCTGAGGTGTAGCTATAAGTTCTGCAATAACATCTATAGCCTCCCTAACGTCCCAACTGTAGAGGGGAAGGGGTAAGTGCAGAGCGGGCAGCCCGTGTAGAAATCCAAACAACTGGCTCAGAAATAAGCACAATCATGTTGTATATGCACTCACGGTTCAGCAGTCCTCTGAATGAAAAGGCACTCTTCCTCCCTTGACGGACAGGCGGTAATCCGTGATTGGCTCCGCAGCACTGGCATGCAAGTATCCAGAATGTGGAAGACCGGTGCACCGCCGCGAAGCAAGAGCTGGACAATTGACCTTTTGAAACGTTTATTGGTAAAAGTAGAGTCCTGGCGGATCCTCTAATGCGTTTCATGCCAAAGCGCTTTGGCGTTAAACGCGTTAGAGGATCCGCCAGGACTCTACTGTGATGCTGTTTTACCAATAAACGTTTCAAATGGTCAATTGTCCAGCTCTTGCTTCGCGGCGGTGCACCGGTCTTCCACATTCTGGACACTTGCCGTATAGGAGTCTAGCTGAAATGGTGGAGTTTTGTCATTTCTAATGTGTATTTATTTGAATTTGAAACATGCTCAGGGGCCTCCTGATAGAGCACACTAATGTGTAATGCGTCCCAAAATGGCATGTGCTAATAAGATTTTTTACTAATGTGAATATGCAGTGTATTGGAGAACTCGTCCCTGAGACATGATTAATACTGCTACTATTACGAACGGACATTATTTTTGCATCTCATTAGCTTTGAGGATCCCCATTAATAAGGCGAAAAATAAAGTCCATTTCCAATTTCGGGAACGTCATGTTATTAGCTTCAAAAACTAGGACCTTCTGTGGATTTATCCCTTCGACTGCAAGCTCTCCCATTCCTATTATTTTAGGATTGCCCGATGACACGTATATATACAAGATTGTCCCTTATTCCATTAACTAGTCCCATTGTTCATTCGTTGACTTGGCCCATTGTCCCTGAAAGGTCGGGATGCATAATTGTCCGGTATTTAATTTCCTTGACGTGAAATGCCTGAACTTAAAATTACTGTCATTAAATCAGTGATAAAAACTTAATAGATTTCTAATTTAGTGTAATAGTTCCCTTTTCCCATAGATGTCGCCTTATTAAATTATTAAAATAATAAACTTAGGAAACTGCCTAATCATCTCATAATACCATGACACTTACTCCTTTAGGCGTTACTTTTTCAGTGCGTCTTTCCCCGCCCGGTCAAGAGCAGAGAGGATATAAACCAAAGAATATAGCGGTCACGCGTGAGATACCGTTCAGCTCCAAGCATTTGCAAATTATTCATCACTCATCATGACGTCGCACTTTCATACTGGATTTCGGCGTCCAGAATTATAATAACTTAAATGTGTCTGATTCTATTTTTGTTGCACTTACTGTGTACGCTCCCCTGTATTGAATTGTTTCTAAAGCGCTTCTCACATTGTTAGCACTAAATAAAATATACATATATACACACACACACACACACACACACACACACAGGTTTTAACCCTTAGAGTGCCCAAGGATGTAATCACTATGTCATGGGGACAGGCACTTCGGGGTCTGGAAGGGTTTGTTTTTTACAGGTTAGATGGCGTCCTGCGTTCCCATGGAGCGCAGGACATGATCTATCCAGGGAGGACACGGTAAAACTATCCCTCCTCTTCCATTTCCTCCAAAATGGCCACCGCGGTCACATGACCGCACTGTGCTGAAGGGGCCGTGACCCTCAGCCACCACGACTCCATCCAGCACTCAAAGGGTTAAGTTTAGCAAAACGAAATAATGTATGTAAGGAATAACACAAGTGGAGGGTGACCAATGGCCTGTGGCGACTACGCCTAAGGAGTGTAACATAAAGTTGTCAAGGTACAGCTCATAAATAAATCAGATTGGTTGGTCCAGTCCCACACAAAGTCACCTCAATGGAATGATTTGAGGTTATTAATGGATGACAGAAGCGATATGGTCTTCTAATGCAGGGGTGCTCAACGCCAGTCCTCAAGACCCCCCAACAAGTCAGATTTTAATGATAACACAGCTTCAGCACAGGTGGCTCAATCAGTGGCTCAGTCAAGGGCTGGGGGTGTCTTGATGACTGGAATTGAACACCCCTGTTCTAATGAATAGACTTGTGCTATTGAGTGAGTCTTAAGATGACTGTAAATAAGGTGTGAGGTTTAGTAGGCATCGGATTATTAACAGAGCTCAAGTACTTGGGACTTGTAAATGATGCATGTCTCAGGCCCAAAATGTTTATGCATCTTTTCTCCCTGGTAAGTGGTGGGGCCACAGTTTATACAAATCTATAAACCACAGGCACATTCATTATGCAACAGCATCAATATGCTGAATTACAGATTTCCATACAGATACTCATATTAGTCAACAATTCCTAAAGCAGGAAAAACGGACCATTTATTAAACACACAACATTTCAGCAACACTTCTCCTGGCGTGAGCTCCCGCATCACCTGGCTACAGGGTCACTGTCTTTACCAGCCACTGTGCCGGCTATGGTTAAACCTGGAGATGGGCCAATAATGGGAAATTCCACAGCGTTGTGGGTTGTGGATTCTGGAATCTTGCACCACCGTCTTCTCTTGAACAGATTCCGTCACCTGTTTTTTTTAGGGTTTGTCCCCATAGAAGGCACCTCCTAATATAGCAGCCCCTACGTGCAGATTCATAGGGACAGATTCACTAAGATTTTAAATCAGAGAAAGTAATCGTTACCTATAACATGGGAATGTCATGTTCTATGTCTTTAGGGAATAAAGTGTTATTATTAACAGAAGTTAAAGCATACAAATAAATAAATTCCCCCTAGGTGGAAAGCAGGTGATCTCCATAGCTAGTTTGTGTGTTTGGAATGGTGCTCAAAAAGTGCTGGGACTGTATTTAAAGGAAGGGAGCATAAACTGGGTAATTCACAAATGAATAATTAGTAGTACTGAGCCTTAGAGGGCATAATGTACCCTGAAGGTTGGGGTGGGTTGCCCAAAGACAGCCCCCCCCCCTTCCTCATTGGGTTAGCCCCAGGTATTGTACTCACTGTGGTTTACTTCTTCCTTCCCCAGTCTCCCTTCCAGAGCGTGCAGCTGTAGTAGAATATGTATCCAAAGCCAGGGTGTGCAGCGCACAGCAGTAATGAAAAGAGCAGGTCTTGCAAAAAATGAGTCCTTTATTGAAAATTCATAGTGATGTGGGACAGCAGCAAACCTTCTACGCGTTTCGTTCAAAAGAACTTTATCAAGAAGTGCTGTGTGTACTAAAACAGACAATTTAAATACAGCTGATTTGCCTGTTTTCGCGCCAAATAGTGACGTCACTGGATGTCTCTAACCAGTTAAATACATGATCTCCGCGCATGCGCGCGGCGCCAGAGTACTAAAAATTCCCTGCTCATACCAGCCGAGCTGGACATCTGAACCAATGGAGTTCATGATCTCCGCGCATGCGCGCGGCGCCAGAGTGCTGATGTGGAAACTACATCACACTCTGTCTCATTTATGGACATGGAAAATAGATCCAATAATCCACAACGTGGGAATACAGATCACCCGAGAGACGAGAGGCGTTCATCAGACGGTTCCATGGCCCGGGGGGAACCAATACCTGCTAAACAGAGTGATACTTACCAAACTGATCAACAGTCAAAAAACTACCTTATGTTCAGGAGAGACGAAAGAGGACAAGGAGGGGGGGGAAGAAAAGACACGGGAGGGAAGAGGGCAAACAAAAGGAAAAAGAATTACTAAATTACACTAACAATGTTATCAACATCTCAGGTATTGAGTTGTCACATGCAGAGATCTCACTACTTAATAAAGGATTAAAATATGCTCCCACTATGGACATCGACCTCTTTGGTGTAGTGGTCGATGTTCATAAGTTTGTACGTAAACTTACTTTAAAAAAATTCTTCCATCAACCAAATAGTGGAGGTGGGTCTCAGACTGCGACAACTCTAAAGTGAAGTGCCTTGTGAAGTACGTAATTTACCCACTTGTAAAACAACTAATCCTTTTTGCTCCTCCTCCTCCCCCCATATAGGAACTCTTGACTCTTTTAGAGAAGATTGTATACTCTGGGATATGGAAGATCTTCTTATAGAGGGCAATACTCTAGAAGACACACACACATACATTCTAGGAGACTGGGAATCCAAACTCAGGGAGAAGTTAGTGTTCTACCCCACTTTTGCTAAAGGCCCATACCTTAGTATGTTTGAGAACCTTGTGGTTCGTGACCTCAGATTGTTAGCTCAGGGCTTTTCCTTTTCCCATTCAGGGTATGATAACCTTAGTAAAGAAGAAAGAATTGCCATCAAGTCATTGCAGGATAACTCCATGTTAGTAATTAAGAATGCAGACAAAGGGGGTGCTGTGGTGGTGCAGAGTAGGACTGACTACTTCAAGGAGGCGTTCCGCCAACTTGGAGATGTGTCCTCCTACTCTGTACTACCACGGGACCCCACTGACTGTTTTTTGAGGGAACTCCTTGAGTTGGTGGATCTGGGGACAGCTACACATGTATTGACTAAACATGAACTAGATTTTATTATCAATCTCCTTCCTGTCATTCCCATATACCACCATCTCCCAAAGATCCATAAGACTTTGGTCGACCCCCCTGGTCGGCCAATAGTCTCTAGTATTGGATCTTTGGGAGATGGTCTGTCTCAATATGTGAATGCATATTTACAACCTTTTGTTAGGACCTTGCCTTCCTTTATTCTGGACTCAGGGGATTTGCTCACAAAATTACAAAAGATCAGTTGGAATCAGGATTACCTGTGGGTAACCATGGATGTGGTCTCCTATACTTGATCATCCAACATGATCTGGGCATGACGGCTGTCCGCCATTTTATAGAGTGTCCAGGAAGCTCAATACTTACAACCACATTTATTATGGAATCAATACTTTTTTTATTCACTCACAATTATTTTCTTTTTGATCACAAATTTTATTTGCAACTTCGGGGGACGGCAATGGGGGCAAGTTTTGCCCCCTCCTATGCCAATTTTTATGGGGTGGTGGGAGAATAATTTCATCTTTGGTAGCACAAACTCTTATAGGCACAATATCATTTTTTACAAACGTTTCATTGACGATCTTATTTTCATTTGGCACGGGAACACTGACACTTTATTAGAATTTATAGAATATTTAAATAACAACACTTTTGATATTCACCTCACTATTAATTATCATTCTCATCACATTAGCTACCTGGACATTCTATTTTACATAGACATCAATCAAAAAATACAATCTGATATTTACAAGAAACCAAATTCTAGCAATTCATTTCTGAGAGCGGACAGTTGTCACCCCAGATCTGTGATTAAGGGCATACCCAAGGGTCAGTACCTCAGGCTGAGGCGGAATTGCTCAACCCTTGGCGATTTCTTGACCCAGTCTGAGGAGCTGACAAATAAATTTGTTGAAAGAGGATATGATCGGGAGACCCTCCAGACTACACTACAGGAAGTCAAAGAAATTGAACGAGCAACGGTATTGCCCTCTGTGTCCAGAATGAGGGGGGGGCGCACACACTGAATCTCTGAAGGGTACAAAAAGAGACATCAAGGATGATGGGACCTGTCCTTTGTTTATTTCACAATATAGTAAATCAAGCAGTCAAGTAAATAGAATTGTGAATAAACATTGGGAATTATTAAGGATGGATCCAATTCTTCGGGAATATACAGATAAGGGTCCGAAATTTGTATACAGAAGAGCCAAGACATTGGCTACATTTTTATCCCCTTGTGTAGTATCAACGCCAGTTAAAAGCTCAGATCATTTTTTGACCAAAGGATCCTTCAGATGCAACCATTGCAACATGTGTCAATTCATGAAACCCGCTCGGCATGTCTTTTCCCACAGTCCACACAAACGTCACACTATACACAATTTTATCAATTGTAATACTACCTTTGTAGTTTATCTCATCAACTGTGGCTGTGGGAAGAGATATGTCGGCAGGACCACAAGGGCATTAAAAATAAGGATGCAAGAACATTGCAGATTGATACGCAAAAAAGATATGGAGCATCCTGTGTCCAAACATTTTTCGGAATGTGGGCAAGGGGGCATTAACAGCTTTTCATTTGTGGGCATTGAGAAGATAATCAAAAAAGAAAGAGGGGGTAACACTGTAAAAATATTAGATTGTAGAGAGTCCTACTGGATATTTACATTAAAAACAAGGTTCCCTGATGGAATGAATGTAGAATGGAACATTAACCACTTTCTTAAATAAGAATTATCTGTCTTCTAAAAACAATATATTTTTGCTCATTGTATATTTTTTCATATATATATATAAAAAAATCCAAAAATACCATTAGTTACACTATATTGGGATTTATTCGTATCTTCATAAATCATAAATATTACCTTAAGTGTATTAATACGCATCTCCGTGACATAAGATTTACATCAAATAAGAGCTTTCTCGGTCTTGTTCACTTCAGTTAAAGTGTTTTCGATTTGTCTAAATAATTTTTATTAGAGGTAGAATATCACTAATGTTGCCACAGTATTGTTTACTATGTATTCATCCAAACCACGTTATAGACAGATTAATGACAATCTATTTATAAATATGTATATATCCTCTACACGGCACTTCACATTAAATAGAAATTTATTGTATGTTTAAATCACATGACCTCTATTTTCATCCATTGGGGCATGCAATTTGCTGTTGCTTATTTACAGGCATAAGACATATTTGCATTTTTTAATATGTTTTTATTGCTTTTTTAGTATTGCTTTTTTAGCATTTTTTATTTAATAAACTTGTTTTGTTTAATATAATTTTTAAACAATAAATTGTCTTGTTATATGTATTTTTCTAATTATAATTATATAATTCTTTTGTTACTATATATATGTACATATGTTTTCATGTATTGTGTATACTCATATTTTGCCTATATTTAATTGTGTTTTTTATATAATACAGCTGACTGCCTTATATATCCCCTAGTTCAATCATTTTCTACATGCATTTTGATATTAAACCTATCCTTAATACCTCTGTAACCTCCCTTAGGGTCGTTATGTTGTTTTGTGAAAAATAGGGAAGGGTGATCTATCAGCGCATGCGCTGAGCGAGGAGGAGTGAGTGTTCTCCTGTGACTGCCAGAGGCGTGCTCTCATTGGTGGAACTGCCCGGAGGGGCGTACATCCAGTGATTGAGCACGGCTGGTATTAGCAGGGAATCCCTAGCACTCTGGCGCCGCGAGCATGCGCGGAGATCATGAACTCCATTGGTTGAGATGTCCAGCTCGGCTGGTATGAGCAGGGAATTTTTAGTACTCTGGCGCCGCGCGCATGCGCGGAGATCATGTATTTCACTGGTTAGAGACATCCAGTGACGTCACTATTTGGCGCGAAAACAGGCAAATCAGCTGTATTTAAATTGTCTGTTTTAGTACACACAGCACTTCTTGATAAAGTTCTTTTGAACGAAATGCGTAGAAGGTTTGCTGCTGTCCCACATCACCATGAATTTTCAATAAAGGACTCATTTTTTGCAAGACCTGCTCTTTTCATTACTGCTGTGTGCGCTGCACACCCTGGCTTTGGATCTCCATAGCTAGACCGCCTTTATTTCAGCTCTGGTGACTCCCTGCTCTCTTAGAGGCTTACCTCTTTGGTGCTACAAAGAAGTTTAAATCTTCCTTCTTGAATGTTCTAGAATATAGAGACTACCAGAATAACAGCCTTCGCTGGGAGCCTCCAGGTTCTCCAAG
The DNA here is from genome assembly GCF_040206685.1 of Ascaphus truei. NCBI lineage: Eukaryota > Metazoa > Chordata > Amphibia > Anura > Ascaphidae > Ascaphus > Ascaphus truei. Next base: position 57,571,163 of record NC_134491.1, on the reverse strand, counting down.
ACAGTAACGTAGCTATTACAATGGTGCAAAATCCCTAGTTTTCAAATAATGCTTCCATATCAACTACCAAAAGAATAGTTTAACGTCTCTATATCCCCAATACACTCCAAAAGCTAACAATCTTATCACTCCAACTTCCAGCAAAAACATTGGAGAACTTGTCGAAGCAAGTAAGAATGTGGCCCTCCATATGAATCTTACCAAGACCAAAGTGATGTTCAGCAAATGTGTCAAATCTGCAAAGATCAAATACATTAAATAGAACTAGAAGAAGTTGAAGGCTGTGTTTACCATGGCAGGCAAATAACAATGGATAGGGACCTTTTGAATAATATCAATATGTAGCCCCAGTCTCTTTGAGGTCCCAGAGACCCCCCTCCTTGCGTGCCGAGCGGTCGCGGGTACCGCCGGAGGCAGCGACGGACCCGCGGGCACGGCAAGAAGGTGGGGGCCGGAGCAGGCAGCGCTCCGAGTCCTCGGAGCCTCGGCGGCGCACCCGGCTAGCGAGGGCTGCCATGACAGGTTGCGCGAGCATGCGCGTTGGTCGCGCATGCGCAGTAAGGTGCGGGGGTTGCGGCGGCTATTAGGGAGTCACGCATGCGTAGGAGAAACGCGCACACGGCCCCAATGCTATAGAAGCCTCTGCGGTACTACAACTCCCATGAGGCTTAGGGCCAAGCATCCCAGGTGTCCCCAAGTGGCCAATGAGAGGCCAGGATTCCCTAGAGCAGGGATTGATACATTTCACGGGCTGAGGACAACGGCAGTTGGAGCTGGGAGCAGGAAGGGGAAGGCAGGGTGTAGGGAGCAAGTGGCTCCTACACCAGGTAAGGTATCCCCAGGTCCCAGGCAGGCCCCAATCCCTATTAGGGTAGTGGATAGGTACTGAGGGACGGCCCCTAAGGTAGAAACCCTGCCCTTAGGTGCGTGTGGTGTGCAGTCTTGTCAGTGTCATGGCTGTCAGTGCTGTGAGTGCTGACAAGAAGGCACAGTGTGAGTGCAGTGCGGTTGCTGCAGGTATTAGGGAGAAGCTAGTGAGAGGGGATCCGGGAGGTGAAGGGAGAGGTAGTGGGGGTGCAGGGGGTCAGGGACCCGCCTGCATAGTACAGTTCTTCCCCGCAGGCCCTAGGAGTATTCCTTGAAGTCACCGTAGGTTGCTGTGCTGCAGGGATGCCCTATAGGGTAGCGAGCATCACCCTTACTGAGTACCAGTTAGGGACAAAGCACAGAGTTGTGGCGGTTGCAGTGATCTGGGACCAGACGGCTGGACACCGTGATATCTGGAGGCCACGTGTCGGAGGCGTCTGACCCTTTTTGAAGCTGTTGCCGGTCACCGCCGTGACCGGAAGGTATTAATTACATCATGTGCACCAACACCGGTCAACAGGCGCTGATCCCGCCTTAGGCGTAACTCTTTAGGGACACTAAGCGAGTGGCTAAAGAACTGAGCCTATACCAATACATTACCGTACACGGACACGGTGTGGAGCACGCGGTAGCGGGACAGAGACGGTACTCAATAGGAGCGTGGCCGAGCCACTACCGTTATAAGGACGGTACCAGTATTAGGGTGTTAGGTTATGTGTTAGGTTATGTGTTATGTGAAGTGATATGATAGAGTGATAAGGATTATTCATTGCGTTACAGTAAAATTGGTTGCATCACATATGTATTGTATGTTTCTTGCCCAGGGGAATCTCACATCACGGGGATCCTGGGTAAGTGTAGGCACTGCGCTATTAAGTGTTACCCCAGGCTCCCATCTAGCGGAGGCTCAGATCTCCTGGAGCCACCGGTTGTGTACAGTGACCAGTAGTCTCTTTGGGAGCGTCAGAAAAAGGGCTACATTTGGAGGCGCTGCTGAGATCTCAGACCTGGGGTGCCCTGTATATTTTTTTTCTCAATTGTACTCTATTTTTGTTTCACCATGTGGGTGCTCTCAAGGCAGGAGGTCTACGCATGGGCCTTGAAGGTTAACGCGACTCCTAACCATGTGGTTGCCGTGGGGGCAGTCCCTGCTGGCGTGTCTTTGCTAGACATCCAGGAGCATGTTCGGAAACTCCCTGGGCTAGCTTGTACGTGGGTCAGAGGGCGAAGGTATGCTGTCACCTTGCAATGGAGTACTGTACTGATGTATGTGGGCCAGGCCATAAGCGAGGAAGATGGCCCCCAATTCTTGAATCTGCCCGGGGGTCCGACCAATGGATACCCCTTTATTTACCCTGACTTGGCAGTTTCTGCATACACAGAGAGCCCTAGTGTAGATAACAGGACTGTAATCAAAATGGAGGCTCCCTCATCCAGTGAGCCCCACCTAAAATGGCGGCTCCCGCCAAATCAAAATGGCACATGTGCGGCTGACTGCCAGGCGGCACCAAATTGTTTTGCAGAAACCTGTCCGGGACAGGCGGGAAAATCAGAGCCTTGCCCCCACAATGTGAGTAAGCACAGTGGACAGCGATTAGCCACGTCTGTTCACCATGAGAGAGGTGACGGCTGCGGTAAATTACACCCTCAGTTGTATAGAGCCTGGCGAACAAGAGGAATGAACGTAACCGTTATTTTGTGTCCATGTTTACAAAGGGACTTGAATATGCCTGGTAGTGAGGACTTTGATCCCTATCAGCTACCACGTGGGGTGTTCGTGGCACAAGTGGAAGGGAAGAAGTGTCTCAAAGGTCCATGTTCTAAATGTGATTTCCCAGGTTGTGAATTGACCTGGGGACCCCAGTGTGCCTGCTGCGGGGCACAGTTCCTGCTTCCCAAGCTGCTGCAGCCTACAGAAACCTCAAAGGAAGAAGCGGTCGACTTCAAGACTGGATCAGTCAATACAGCTAATCAATCTACCTACCTCACGGAAGTTTCGGAAGGCTCGTGCACTCTAACCGTGGTTCCAGAGTCGGTTCTAGAGCCGGAACCAGCAGAGAAAGATGTGAGTGGCCTCTACACACAGAAGGGAGGTATCCCCTGCTCTGACTTTCACCCCTGGCTGTATAAAGTCATACGGGCTCCAACGGCAGGCTTGCCACTGGTAGTGTGCCCATGTGTAGTAGAAGACTGAAATGTGACTGGTGGCTGGACGGACGTGTCATCTATGTTACCAATAGTGCTCACGTTGACAGAGGTAGATGGGGAAGAATGCCTGCACTGCTGCCTGAGCGAATGTGATTGCCCCGTCGGTGAATTGACCCGAGGGCCCAAGTGTCCCGACTGTGAGGTGCAGTTCCTGAAACCCAGACTGCCGCAGCCTACAGAACCGCCAGAGGAAGAAGAGGAGGAGCCTGACCTCTCTACTAAAGTGAGTTATGCTGGTAATCAGTCTGTTCTAATTCCAGATGCCTCAGGGGACCCGTGTGTCCAAACCAATGTTGCAGACCTGGTGCCAGACCCTCTCAAAGGGGACATCCTAGTGCTAGAGCAGGAACCTCTGATGTCGGAACCCCAGATGTCGGTTCCAGACCCGGTTCCCAAGCAGGAACCCCAGACTCCGGAATCACAGGGTAAGGTGTATATACCCCCATCCTCTCTTGGTGATTCCAGCGACCAACCATTTGTGGTGATGCGCCTGCCGGCGGACCACTCTTGCAAAGTCACTGAGCCAACTATCTTGGCAGATACAGAGCCTGCTGTGGGTCCGTGTGCCCTAGATGAGGTGTATCCAGATGCTGCCGCTTGCTCTGCTGTGGGCCTGTGGGCACTACTGTGGCCAGTCCGGACTTCTACGATGGTACCAAGGTCCCAGGCTTGGGATCAGTACCTGCCAATGACAACAGGGATGAGTTGACTGCCCCAGGGGTGTCGGGTGTGAGCTCCCCGGTGATCGTAGAGCCTGGTGGCTCCAAAGGTAGGGTCACCCGGGTGATGGGCTAACCTCGTCATTGCGTCCTGGTGGAGGTGTCTCCCCTAGAAGATCTCTGCAGACCAGGGAGCGGAGTTGACCTCATCAAGGTATCCAGTACAGTGGCCTTGAGCGATGCTTACTCCTACACGAGGAACCTCCAAGCTGTTTCTTCGCCAGACATGGGCCTGCACGTAGACATTGTGCTGTCCCCAGAAGACGTCACCACTAAAGGGATTGCTGGAGCGAACAAAGACTGTGCTGTGACCGCTCTGGTAGTTGTTGCCTCTTTCATGCGCACGATGAAGTGCTTCATTCGCCATGTGGTGGACCGAGGCAAGAGACTGAACCTCCCTGTCTCCCACGAGACGGAAGCGGATGATCAGGCAAGGGTCAATACCAAGGGCCCTTACTATTTTTTCTATGAGGGGGAGGCGATGGTTTGGCAGTAGAGATGGTAACACCCGATCTTGAGCTCCAAAAGACTCACAGGCATCAGAGGGGGATACCCACACCCAATCCGTTAGGGGTACCCCACTATGAGACTCAGCTGGCCTCGGATATCCACGTGATTATGTTGGGTACCAATGGGAAAATGTATGTTATGTGTTGTATATCGTTTGCAATGCATTTTCATTATATAAATCTATGCTATGTTTGCTACCCAAGCGAGGTCGTTGGGATTTTTCGAGGGGGAGAATGTATCCCCGGTCTCTTTGAGGTCCCAGAGACCCCCCTCCTTGCGTGCCGAGCGGTCGCGGGTGCCGCCAGAGGCAGCGACGGAGCCGCCAGCACGGCGAGAAGGTGGGGGCCGGAGCAGGGAGCGCTCCGAGTCCTCGGAGCCTCGGCGGCACACCCGGCTAGCGGGGGCCGCCATGACAGGTTGAGCGAGTGTGCGCATTGGTCGCGCATGCGCAGTAAGGTGCGGGGGTTGCGGCGGCCATTAGGGAGTCGCGCATGCGTAGGAGAATCACGCACGCGGCCCCAATGCTATAGAGGCCTCTGCGGGACTACAACTCCCATGAGGCTTAGGGCCAAGCATCCCAGGTGTCCCCAAGTGGCCAATGAGAGGCCAGGATTCCCTAGAGCAGGGATTGATATATTTCGTGGGCTGAGGGCAACGACAGTTGGAGCTGGGAGCAGGAAGGGGAAGGCAGGGTGTAGGGAGCAAGTGGCTTCTACACCAGGTAAGGTATCCCCAGGTCCCAGGCAGGCCCCAATCCCTATTAGGGTAGTGGGTAGGCACTGAGGGACGGCCCCTAAGATAGGGACCCTGCCCTTAGGTGCGTGTGGTGTGCAGTCTTGTCAGTGTCACGGCTGTCAGTGCTGTGAGTGCTGACAAGAAGGCACAGTGTGAGTGCAGTGCGGTTGCTGCAGGTATTAGGGAGAAGCTTGTGAGAGGGGATCCGGGAGGTGAAGGCAGAGGTAGTGTGGGTGCAGGGGGTCAGGGACCCGCCTGCATAGTACAGTTCTTCCCTGCAGGCCCTAGGAGTATTCTCTGAAGTCACCGTAGGTTGCTGTGCTGCAGGGACGCCCTATAGTGGTAGCGAGCATCACCCTTACTGAGTACCAGTTAGGGACACAGCACAGAGTTGCGGCGGTTGCAGTCATCTGGGACCAGATCTGCTCGTACTCATGTATGGATGTGAAACTCGGACCTTAATGTGAAGATTATTCAAAAACCTCAGACAATGCAAAGTGTACGTAGAGATGTATGTTGGGTATTTCACTAAGAGATAACAGAAGGGAAGCTGAGCACACCAAAATAAATGCAATAATTTATAAAAAAAGTTCATTTAATTGACTGATTACAGTCACAAACCATCCGACGTTTCGGTGTACAAACACCTTCTTCAGGGATGTTTGTACACCGAAACGTCGGATGGTGTGTGACTGTAATCAGTCAATTAAATGAACATTTTATAAATTATTGCATTTCTTTTGGTGTGCTCAGCTTCCCTTCTACATGCAGTTACCCTGACTAGGTTTTTTCTGCTTGCAGCACCCACCACTATTCCTGTTTGTTGCTCTTGTTCCCGTAGAGTTGGGGCATCCCAAGTTGCATTTATCTTGACTCTTGTGTGTTTAGCCAAAGAGATAAGAAAAATAATTGATGGGTTCATCTGTGACATCAACTGGAGGGTGAAGAAATAAAAATGGCACAGGGTCAGACATATAACAAGAAGAAATTATCATTGTTGGACAAAGAGGATACTAGACTGGATTCCAAGAGAGATAAAAAGACAAAAAAAATGTGTTGGAGTAACGGGGCTTATACTCGCAGTCCCTACAAGATCCCTGGGGAGACCTTCATCCAGCAGTGGATTGACAAGCGATGATGATAATCAGTGGTCGAACACTGATGATAATGATATGTATTTTATCTTCCATAATTTCTTTGACAATCCTCAATAGCCATTTGAATAAATCCTGTGTGAGACCGTGTATTTCTAGACTCTGTAACTCAGGAAAGAGAATGACAAAGTAGCAAAACACAGTGCAGGAGAATGGGATCAGTGACATTATACGAGATTACAGCATGTCATAAGTAATATCTACAGTATGTGTTACATTAAGACTGTCATGGCAACATCGTTATGACATTGCTTAAAATGAGGTTTAATGTGTCATCCAGTTTGTGCTCCGTATTCCATAGAAACATGTCCGAACACTTAAACTAAACACAAATGACATATTAGACCTGGAAAAAACTCGATTTATTTTTAGGATAACAATAGTTTTTAATAGATTAATAAGGGAGTGTTCATAGGTTGGGTGTGAACGTTGTCGTTCCAGTTCTCCTGCAGCTCAAATAAGTCTTATTGTAGAGTTCAAGAGCTCATGTATTCATTAAAAAAAAACTCATGTTAGTCAGTCAAAGGTATTACTATCTGCATGTTGCCTATTATGCAATGTCATTTATTAGAGTATGTACTAGATGCAATACAGGTAAGAACAACTTGATCTGTTTATCCGTAAATGCTGGTAATTATAAATCCAATATGTGGTAACTTGTCCCTGTAGGTGCTGTGAGCACTGTGTCATTTCCCAGAATCCCTGGCTGCAGTGGAAGCACTGTATGCTAAGGCCGTGATTATACCAAAAAACGCGTGCCTGGAGCGACGCCTCGCAGCGACGCCTCGCAGCGACGCCTCGCAGCACCAAAACAAATAATATGCATCCCCGCAAAGCGTTTATACTTACCGAGACTGTCGTGCCGCTTGCTACTGCAATGCGAGCGTTAGTTGAAGCAGCCGTCCAATCAAAGAACAGATTTCAGCCTCGTCTCCCCTGTAGTCGCGCGCGCAGAAGAATGCACTTATGTCACAGATGTGCGCACACGCGTTGCAGTGCCTCTGTATAATGAGATAATGGGGAAGAGCAGGGTTGCAGACCTGTCTGAGACATGCGAATGTGCTCACAAGTTATATTTGTATTTGCTGTGCCTGTAGGAGATATTGGATAGCCGTTTGTAATTTAAGGAAATGTACTTCTCCTGCGTGTAATTAAACTTAAGGAGAATAATAAACAATTCCCTAATGCTAATAAAAACCCAGCCACAACGCCAATGAAATCTTCTCGTTATGTATTTTATGGTTCTGTCTTTAAAATAAAGCAGTGTCCAGTTCGTTGGCCAATATGTACTACACATCCATGGAAAAAAAATCATGTCTTGTATTTGTTATCTTAAGGTTTACCACAAAGACATAAACGCCAGTTGTAAAAAGCATATTTCTCTTTTAAAATACCAGATTCTATCCCTGGACACAAACCCCAAATATTTATCATTATTATGACTAAGAGCTTTTTTTTGTTTGTTTGTTTTACAGCAAACAGCTCAATAATTACAAAGAGAATCCAAAGATATAACTAATCGTATTGTGTAATATATATAGGTGGCAATCAAACAAGCTGAACAGATGAATGTAAGTCATTTCTTCCATTTCGGGCACGTGAAGATTTGTGAACCAGGCTAACGCATTGGACTTACAGGCGCGCCGACGAGTATTCTACAACTTGCCTTAAACTTGCCTTGAAAATCTGGGGCAAATCTGCGGCTATCACCAACATGACTCAGGTACATGCTGGGTACATGCTGGGTACATGCTGCAACATTTAAGTAACATTTCTGCAGAGACTAATGGCCCATCGGATTAAGACAGCAGGGGGTCCCTGGCAGTCCCATTCAGTTTGAATGGGACTGCCAGGGACCCCCGCTGTTAATCCGATGGGCCATTAGTCTGTCTGCAGAAATGTTACTGGAATGTTGCAGAATGTACCCAGCATGTACCCAGCATGTACCCAGCATGTACCCAGCATGTACCCAGCATGTACCTGGGTCTTTTTGGAGATTGCCCCAGGTTTGTTTTAGAAGACTCGTCGCCACTACAGTAGTAAGTAGAGTTAGTCTTATAAATAAATAATGTGATAAGAATTCAATTAAACATATGAGCAATGGTATTATTCACAGATGAATCGTAGGATACAAGTTCCATTGATTTATACTGCTTTACAGTTGACACAAAATTGAAAATCTATTTCTATGTGTTGTGTGGGCTACTATATTCAGTGAATCCTATATGCGCATAAGTGAGGTAAATTTAAATTTTATTTGGTGGCAGGGCTTCATGCGAATAAACTGGCCTCTATTACACACATTACAGACGGCCGTTAGAAATACCTTTCATATACATTTGAAAATCGTGCCATACTGTATATACACCAAAATACTCTGTATTCACAATGCACAGTCCACAAGTGAAATAGTTATAACCCCAAATGATGAATGCAAATAGGGAAAAGTGGATACTATTTCCAAGTAAACATTTGGGGGACAGGAGTCGCTGCCCCAAATAGGTTCTCAGAATCCAGGGAGTCGTATTTCAGTCTTAAAGCAACTCTTTCCATAAAATGTCATCATCAATGAAACCTACCACGCTCCTTCCTCCTTGTTATATAACGTGTAAAGAAAACGTGAGCAAAAACAGAATTTCACGTTCATGGTCGTAAGAGAAAGGAAAATGACTATACCGCAGTGCCCGCGTAGGGTTCTATGTATCAAAGTAGAGGGGAGTGTGTTTAGACGCACTGCTGTTTTTTCTGGAGCAGAGGTGTGGCGGAAAAAAAAAACAGCTTCTTACATCTGGGAGACAGAATGGCTCAATGAGTAAAGACTGGCACTGAGTGTGAAGCAAGGGAACCTGGTTCAATTCCCAGTGTTGGCTCCTTGTGACCTTGGGCAAGTCACTTTATCTCCCTGTGCCTCTGGCACCAAAAACATAGATTGTGCAGGGACCTGTGCCTGCAAAAAGTCTCTGTAAAGCGCTATGTAAAACTAGCAGCGCTATACAAGAACATGCTATTATTATTATTATTATTATTATTATTATTATTATTATCTGATGCAAAATCTTCCAATATGAATAATTTGGGGGTCAAATAATATGCAAGGATGGTGCAGAGAGACGCATGCTGCAATACATCTCATTATAACCTGTGCACCATGTAATTAATCCCCTACTCCTCCTACTGACACGCCCATGTTGCAAGCTGAGGCAGATGACAAAATTGGAGCAAAATGCTTTGATACATAGGTGCAGGGTGAAAATATCCTGGTTTTGCTGCAAAATTACCTTGAAACATAGGGGCTCATTCACAAAGCAGTGATAAAATGAGTGCATTGATTTATCACGCACTTAAACATGTGGGCAAAATGGTATTCACTAAGAATGAACGCCATTTTTTTTAAAGTTCGTCCGAGCAGTTTTTTTTTAAAATCAGTGCAAATCCTATGGCGCGGCGACTGATAGTAAAAATTCAGCCTGGAAGAGCTGCATGGAGACGCTGCGTCTCCATGCACGGCTCTTACAGGCGATCATACAGTCCAAATATTAATTTAAATCATATTGTACATGAGCAGGGGGTCTCCTGAGCAGAACCGCATTGATTTCAGCCTCACGGACCCCCTACTTCCCGAGATAAAGGCCCTGGATGGTTTTTTTTTTTTTTTAACTTATATTTTTATTAAAGTTTTCAAACATAAATGGGGGGGAAAGGATACGCAAAAGAAAAAGAGAGGGGGGAAACAACCGTTTTGTATCAAAAATCTTTACAAGCATCAACAATCACGTTACATATTATACAATATCTTATAAATGATACATTCCGCACAAGACACTCCCAAATCAACTCTTCCTCCGGGGACACCCCCCTATCCGGCATCCCACGGGTCCCAGACCCTAGCACACTTCTCAGTAGTAGGGTTCAGAAACAAGGTAAGTTTCTTCATTAATTGGACATCATTACTCCTTCTAATAACCTCTCTTCTGGAGGGCGGGCGTGTTTTTCCCCACGCTGCTGCTGCTACGGAGCATATAGCTGTCTTTAGGACACGCAAGATACATTTAGATGCATAGTGATTCACATCATCCATGGATATAGCCAAAACAATTCAAATTGGATCTAATGGAATCTCAACATCCATTACATCTTTTATTAACTTCAGCACTGTTCTCCAGTACGTCTGAATTACTGGACAACACCACCATATATGTGCCACATCTCCTAGTTGTCCACATTCCTTCCAACATCTATCCGAGGTCCCCAGGAACATCTGTTTTAGTTTTTTGGGGGTGTAATACCAGCGTAACAAAATTTAGCTCAGTAGGGGGTGTTGGTATTTCCTGCAGGCCGGGAGCTTGTGGGGCTAATGAAATGGTGGCTTCACAGTGGCCAATAGGAAGCCGTGATGTCAATCCTTTTGGCTTTCTATTGGCCGTGTAACAGATACCAGCACCTCCTACGAAGGTAAGAATCTCGGGAAGCAGGGGGTCCCCCGGAAGGGAAATTAACACAGTTCAGCTCCTTGGACCTCCTGCTTCAATCCTAGAACCAAAAAAAAACATGAAGTGCAAGGAGTTTTGCTGCTTTAAGGTGGCAAGAAAATATTGTTGTGAAAGTGGTAGGCAAATAGGGACCATGAAAATCTCCCTTTCAAGAATCTCCACCTGCTCACGTATGTTTAACATATTCAATACCCCTGTACTGTATAACAGGCTATGAAATGAAGTGACACACAAAATATGTGTATTACTGCAATAGTTTAAAGAGGTGCCTGCTTATAAAGACTTACAATCTAAAATGAAGAGGAGAAACAATGTAATGTTCAGAACAAGTGCATGAATACCGCGTCCTTAATATTGTATGTCGATAAATGGATAGCATCTATTTTCTTTTCTTCCATGATGTATAAAATCATTGAGGTTCATAGGCAAATTAAATCTGTAATAGCAGTCAGTGTTTCTGTGAGAATTGATGCCTTCTGTACCAGGCAGCTTTCTTGGAGTGAAGAAAACACAAGGTTAAATTCTTGCTTTTTTTTGTGTGATTTGTATCTGTTCCTTGCTGTTCTGCTTTAGCGATCTTCAGTTATATAATTGTTCCCTTTCCAGAGTTTCTGTGTACAAAAATTCAAGGTGCAGCTGAGGTCAAGCAGTATCCTCTTGGCAAAAAGCTATAAAACCATTGTTTTCTTCAAAGCCAAACCTTTACCCCCCTTTCTATTTATCTGTTTGGGCTGGAATACAATCTGCTATGGCAGCGATGGGCATATTCCATATAGTTTTACGTTGAGATAGGTATTTCAATGTGTAATAACAATGTTGCATTCATAATATTTTGGTCTCAATCTTTTCCCTTTTCCTTGTACCCAGGCAAGATTGCTTTCTTTCCACCCCCCCCCCCCCCACCCCCACCCCCCCACCCCCCCACCCCCCGTTCTTGGTGGCAGCCAAATATTTTTCCCAGTCTCCTGCTGTGATTTAGAGAGTCGTGTTTTACAAACATTTCAAAGCAGTTGTTTTGCATTTCATACTTGAGTTGGGAGCAGTCAATTTAACACAACGTCAGACTAATTTTTAAAAGAATCATCAGATGCATACAAGGTGGGAAAATAGCACAAGACGCTTGTCCTGCCAATTTGAATAGAGAAACATTTCAAGCTTCTTTTTTTTTTTTTTTTTTTCCACTTGCATTTCTTACTGGTGACTGAATATTTCATGGTATAAAGTCTGCACTTTAACAGATTGCTTCTTTCTCAAAGTTGAATTAGATCCCAGGACACAGCATAAAAATAAAACTCCTCTTTTATTAATGAATTAGTGCCAATTAAAATATTTCAGGGAAATCTATTCAGAGACAGATCTGAAGAAATACTGGACACAAAGAGGAAATATTGTCTACTATGACTCATACTGTTCTCTGCTATTTAGAGGAAGAAAACCTTAACTGTGTCCTTCTTTAACCTTCCCTGCTATTGATAATTGGTACAACGCTATACTTGACCTGGATAGAATTGGAAAATTCATTCAAGTGACTAACACATTCTCTTACGACATATGCCAAGTGGAAACTGGCGTTACTTAATATGCATTCACTTTGTTTCCTTATCCTTAAGGTGTTATTCTACTGTATAGAATGTACAGCAGGTGTAGCCAACTCCGGTCCTCAAGAGCTACCAGCAGGTCAGGTTTTCGGGATATCCCTGCTTCAGCACAGGTGGCTCAGTCAGGGGCTCAGTCTTCGACATTTAAGCATGTAATTACTAGACAGCACAACGTTAAAAAGCAAGGTAACATATTAGGTTAGGACCTTGTCTTCGACTGAGCCACTTGTGCTGGAGCGGGGATATCCTGAAAACCTGACCTGTTAATAGCTCTTGAGGACTGGAGTTGGCCACCCTTGCTGCAGAGCATCACAGCAACCTCTTCCTGATTAAGTCCGGTTACTAATCTCGGGGTTCTGTAAAGCAGAGGTCCCTAACTCCAGTCCTCAAGGACCACTAATAGTGCAGGTTTTAAGGATACCCCTGCTTGAGCACAGGTGGTTTAGTCAAAATGATTGAGTCACCTGTGCTTAAGCAGGGGTATCCTTTAAACCTGCACTGTTAGTGGTCCTTGAGGACTGGACTTGGGGACCACTGCAGGTGTAAAGCATTTAAGCACTAGATCACAACATTAAAAAAGCCAGGTAACAGATTAGGTTTGGACCATGTCAACATTGTTTATCTATATTACAGGATATTTTTTATTAAATTCATTATTATTTTTTTAATTCATGTTCTGCAGAAAATGTTTTCGGGAATATTTAAGAAACTAAATATATATATATATTTCACTGCTGAATTGTGTATCTTTTGCTATCAGAAAGTGTCTTACTCAAGGTCAAATGCAGTTGATCTTAACAGGTACAGGACCAGATTTACTAAGCAGTGGTAAACAATAAGGCCTCGCCCAGGGTCACGCTGAGCAAGCGCTCACGCTGGCCGCAATGAAAGCACCTGCGCATGTAAGGCACTTAGCTGCTTGCAGAGGCTACAAATTTGAATTTGCCTCTCGCTGGCACGTCATGTGAGTTGTTCGCCCAATGAGGTCAAACCAGCTCCGTGACATCATGACCTTGGCTACGGCGTTCTGGGCGTCATGACGTCACGTTGCCATGGTAATGTAATATCACATTACCAGTTAACGTGGTAATTTTTGTTTTTTTTAGAGCTTGCCGGGTAACTGTGTGTTTATTAACTTTGTCCAGCTGGTCTCAGCTGTTTTGGAGGTTAGTGGCTCCTCCCTTCCGGGGTTTAAGCTCGCCCCTCCCCACTTTCCAAGCAAGCAATTCTTTCTTTGACATGCAGCTTGTTGGGACAGATCCAATGTGATCATTCTTCCTCCAATTATAGAGGTAAATAACAATTTTAATCAGTTAGTGTTAGGTGAAAACCAGCTAACCAAAGGTTAACTATCAGGCGCCTCAAGAGTCACAAGACAGTTGCATCCCAATTGTAAACATGAAAAGGTGATGGCTGTTCTCCGTAGAACAACCAGTGAGTATAGATCCTCTCCAATAAACAATATAGCTCTCCTCAGAGCACCAGCAAATTGTAATCGGGGACTCACGGTTTACAGGAGCAATCAGGAGCCAGTTGTTAGACTATGTAACATCGCAGGGGATCAGCAGACTCCTCTGTGCCGTGCTCAGTGTATTCCCCCGCAGTCAGATGATGCAGCTGTCTGGCGTGCAGCCGATGAGGTGAACAGCAGAGAAACTCTCCTCCCGTGGGAGGCAGGAACGGCGCACAGCCGGTAGAACAAAGCGCAGGTAGGCAGTGGTGGAGTGAAAAAATGTTTAGGTTGAAACGCGTCAGAGGATCCGCCAGACTTTTACCTAGATGTCGCAATAAACGTTTTTTCACTCCACCACTGCCTACCTGCGGTTTGTTCTACCGGCTGTGCGCCGTTCCTGCCTCCCACGGGAGGAGAGTTTCTCAGTTAGTGTTAGGACCTGCGATATTTGGTCATGCCTTGAAGTGGCTTGCAGGCTTAAAATGCTTTGGCCAAAGGGTTTAACTAAATGACCCTTTTTTCAAGAGATATATAGTTATTTCCATATATATTTTTGTCACATTGGATGTAGCTTTGGGCTTCTTTGTTTTTTGTTGTATACATTTAGCAATGCCCAGTAGCACTCCAATTGACACTTATATACATATATATATATATTTTATGTGGTCATTTTTTTTTTCTTCAGAGCTTGCAGGGTATCTGTGTTGAGTTCTTCCATCAAAAGAAAATTATCCCTTAGAATTGACACTTTGCTTCATACAACTATTGTAACAAGATAGTGGAGCGTTTCCAGCGAACATGATTGTCTAGACTAGCCATTGACGTGTCCCATACGCCAATTTAGCTTTCCTTCTCTGCAAATATTTAACTTAGCAAACACTGTTGTGCAGTATAACATGGTGCAATGCTGGCAGAGTCCGTGTATGGCTTTTCACTTCCCGTTCTGCAAAATATCAGGTGAGACCAAACACTACTACGGGTTTCAACATCATCCCATCATTTTTAAAGTTCAAGTTGTGGGAACAATTGGGCCAATTACACTAGTAATTTCAATGTATTCACAATCCCGGGCTGCAGTGGAAGCCCTGTATGCTAAGAGATAATGGGGAAGAGCAGGGTTACAGGCCTATTTGAGACATGTGAATGTGCCCACAAGTGCTATTTTTATTTGCTGTACACTGTACGGTGGAGGGTTTTGGTCATTTTTTTATCTCACTATAACTTATATAATGTGTGGAACCTCTTCCAACTTCACATTGCAAAGTCAGCATAACCAGCCTCACACTGAAGAGACCCAAAAGGTTAAAAAAGCTGTCTGTGAGTAGGGTTAATGGCTCTGCATTTCTTTAACCCAGGCTATGCTGAAACGCTGTGTAATGCGACAGGCATAAGCTTTTTCAGACATAAAATAGTTAGTGTTTTTTTATATCGATATTTTTTCACATTCACTGTCATATCCCACTCACTCCCCCTCACATCTCCTTACTGTATAGGCCGCCTTTGCATTTCAAAAGATAAAAGCCGTCTATGTGTCTACTGTTCATTTTCACACCAGGCTACCTATTTCTATCTCATCTTATTTCCCACCTCATGTCTACATCTATTGTAACCAGATGTCCCTCTTACATACACTGTATATTACATATTGAGTATTTCTGCCATAGCTGATGAAGGACCCTGAGAGGTTCGAAAGCTTGTAACATCAACTACTTGGTGGTCCAATAAAAGGTTTCATATCCCCAACTCCCTCTTCCTCCTTTGTTACTACATGGAAGAAAGGACCAGCACGGCTCCCCACCCTTCTTTGGTAATTAAGTTAAATCTTTTGGTCAAAATACGCCAAGCCTGCAACCCTATCAAGGTGACACTCTCAGCAGGTACATATACTACCAATTTTATAACTGTCCTTTGAATTTGTGTCTATGTTTTGGCCAAAATAATAATCTAAATAACCCACACTTTTGAGAAGAAAAAACATATAATAATTAACAAAATCATTTCTTATATTGGATTTGCACTGGGACTTCTTTGTATATTTGAGGTCACTTTCCCTGTAACGCTCCAGTTAGCACTATTAAATATACACATATATAAATATATAATACTGCAGGGTTGAGTTTTGTGTGTGTTATGCTTGTGTATTTCTCATTGTATATTTTCAATCCCAAACAAGAAACTTTGTCTCATAACATGTAAATGAATCTCTTGTACATTTATCAGTGTTATCTCTTTCAATCTCAGCTGGATAGCTTACAAATATAAACAGCCACTGAGGCAAAAAGTCCCTTCACTGGAGTTGAAAAGTTTAGTTTAAGAATTTGAAAGATAATAATCAAAAGGAGAATGTCTTCAAGCTGTGGTTAAAAGGAAATGTAATGTTTAAATGAGTATATTCAGTTGTAAAAATAGGATATAATCATTTAGGTGCACTAGAGGACACAAAATATTTTTTCCGGACATGCAGAAACTCCCAAGATTTTAATATGCAGTTGTGCATTAACAAGTATTTGTATGATACATGTAGTGATTCCTACAGTAATAGAATCACGACTGCCACACCAGGGAAACGTAAACACTTCAGAGTTGATGAATCTTAGCTACAGCACCCCAAACTCACCTTAGCAAACTAGACACCCTCTTCAACTCAATATGCCTCTTTGTCCTACAATGTAATTACAAGACATCACTGCGAAATGCTCCAACTACTAGATTGGCTATCCCTTGAGTCCAGACGATGTCTATTTTTCCTGTCTTGCCTTTAAATACTTTCTGGCCAAGCTACTAACCTATCTGAACAAGCTCCACACCCCTACCACCTGCAGCACTTATCACCTAAGATCTGACTACAAAAGAGTGTTCACGGTCCCACGGTTCAACAAACTATCTGGCAGTTCCTCCTTCTCGTACCGTGCACCCACAGCAGGAACAATCTACCAGAGACTCTCAGATCCTCCACCAGTATAAGTAATCTCAAGTCTTCAGCTGTCTCATATTTTAATCTTGTCTAAGTGTTACATATGCCCATAACATATATTATCTCTAACTGTCCATGAAATGTCCATAATTTGAATGTATAACCGCTGTTCATTTAATGTAACCATGTATTTGTCATCATAACTCTGTGCACAGGACATACTTAAAAACTAAAGGTAACTCTCAATGTACTATTTCCTGGTAAAACATTTTATAAATAAAAATACATTTACACAACTGTGATTCTGCACACTATGATGGGAATAAATAGAATTACTATATAATATCACACAGGCTCCCCAAACCTCCTGCAGCCTCTAAAATGTGTGGACAACTCCAGTACTCAAGAGCCACCACAAGGCCAGTTATTAGGGATATCCCTTCTTCAGCACAGCTCAGTCATTTTGAGTCATTATCATCATCATCGTTGACTTTTTAAACTAAATACAGGCCTCCAGAAAAGAGGGCATCACAATACTCGGTTTGGGAAGAACTGCAATTAAATATGATTATTTTCCAACACAAGTCAGACAGGAAACCCCAGAATTATAATAATATATGGTTGCATTAAATAAACAAAGGTTATACGTTCAATTTCCTGACATTTCATGGACAGTTATAGATTTGATTATGGGCATATGTAACATTTACAGACCGGATTAAAATTGGATTAGAAAGGTCGGATAGGCCTGCAATGGGTTGTTAGCAGAAGCCCTGCCACAAGGATCTTACAATCTATAAGGTAGATTGAAACATTGGGTACAGGGGATGAAAGGGTTGGTGAGTTTCAGAATACAATCGAGTAGCTATAACATTACCAAACATCAGCAAACGGCGACACCCTTTGGCTGCCCTTCCGTTGATGCCTTTGGGGCGACTCCGTGTTATGTCCCAGAGACTCTTTGGTAGAATGAAACAGCAGCATAGCACAGTACTGGACCTCACGGCAGACATGCAGGGGGGAGGGTCTGATTCAGTCACCTATGCTGAAGCAGGGATATCCTTTTTTTTTTTTTAATGTTCAACTTTTTAACAGATATTCAATACACCAAAACACAATTTACAATATTTCCAGCATCAATGTTACTTCCGCGCTAATCTTCATAAACAATTATTGCATATATCTAGAATGGTGACATTTGGGGTGTGAAAAGGTAGGGGGCTTGAGAGGGAAAGATTGGGGGAGGAGGGCTCAGCACATATTTTCCTTTTGCGTGTAATACAAGTAAATACATTTGCATCATTTTCCCATGTTGCTTTCTGTAAGGAGTCACAGGAATGCAAAACTCCTTCTTGTATTTAAATTATAGCTGAATCGGAGAGACCATTCTGTACCCAGATTCACCATCTTTCTCTCCTAACATTAGAGCCCATCGAAGCACGAATATCCTTAATAACTGGCCTGTTGGGGATCCTCGAGAACTGGAGTTGCCCACCCTGCTCTAAAACATCACAAAGCAAATTAAGCAATATGCCTTATGAGGCTGAACTACATATCTAAGGCTCCGAAGTCTTTTACTGCAGAATTAGTTGCCAACATTTTTTATTGGCACTTACATTCTAATGTATTGAACTGCATGTGAGAAACCCATTTAGGGGTACTTATCCAAAGAAAATGATGCTGTGCACATTAAAGGCAATGGGAAGGCGGCTAAAATGACTGGCCAGGTGCCTTGTACCTTGATGTGGATGAACAACTTTTTCTTCTTGATGCAGAGCCCCATTTGTAACTACATCCCATGTAATATAACTCTTTATTAATAATAATAATAATAATATCATTTCATTGATTCATATTATACGATCTGGAAGATGTAGTGGAGCAAAATCATAAAAATGGTGCGTTCATGCAGGGGTGCTCATTTCCAGTCCTCAAGACCCTCCAACTGGTCAGGTTTATAGGATATCCCTGCTTCAGCACACATGGCTCAATCAGAGGCTCGGTCTTTGACTGAGCCTCTGATTGAGCCACCTGTGCTGAAGCAGGGACTGATTGAGCCACCTGTGCTGAAGCAAGGACATCCTGAAAACCTGACCTTGTTGTGGGGGGAGGGTGAGGAGGGGGGCTTGAGGACTGGAGTTGAGCACCCCCTGAGTTCAAGTTTTCCATAGTTGCCTGATTCGGAGCGTGCACCCTGCCAATGCTTGGTGGTTTTAGTAAATGTGCTAAAAAATGTATACTATAAAACTGTGTCGTGAAATGATTCATAACCACGTTTGTCACAAGCAAAAAATCGCTGCGTGGTTATAACCTATTAGCAATAATGCGACCTATATGAAAATAGAGCAGCAATATAAGGTTTAATTTTTAGAAATGTGTTATATGGTTTGACTGTTCCCACCGTTAACAGTAATGTATACACTTGTTCAACGAGCCTGAAAAACAGCACTATGATGTTATTTGTTGTAAAACACAGTATACGGGAAGAATCAGTTATGCATCTCTTCACTGTCCTAATTCTGTCTTAATAATGTTCGGTACAGACAACATGTAAGACTCAAATTCAGTTTCCATAGCAATTTAATAAGTTCATTCATTTATTTGTCTTGCTGCTGAGACTACCACCTAGGGTGCCAATTAGTGCCATTAATGATGGTTTAATTAGTATGTTGACACTTTTCACATAGTACTGCCCTGAGACCACCTTTCCACAAGGCTACCAAATGATGTGCTGATATAAAGACATGTAGACACAACAAACTAAGGAGAGATCTAAACCAACATTTTAAAAGTCCATGCCTTAATATATTAAAAGTAAACAACAGCACCATTTCAAATATTGTTTCCATCTATAATTCATAAAGACTGTCTTACACATTATATTGTTTCAATGTAGTCCCCACTGCTTATGAGTGACCAGCAGTTCTTGTTTCCGAATGCCCAGAGCACACAGCAGTACAGTTTTACACAGGAGCAGATATTGTAAAGAAAAGGCATTTGGGGCAAAGTATTAGGACACAATAATAAAAATACCCACTTGGACGGGATGGATGATGTGACAAACTCAAGGTTTATTCCAAGAAGTACAACCCACATTCCAATAGACAGTCTATTGCAAAATACAAAGGGATTCAACATTCTGACCACATGGGATCTAATGTTATGGATTACCAACATGCTTTCTAAAGTTATATGGCTTGGTACATTTAGCAAAAAGACACAGAATATAGTGCAAATATCTCAAGGCAATGCTGGAAAAGTATTAGGCCCTTATTCTGTAAGATGTAATCAGCGCAGATGATGTGCAATCGCATGAAAGTTCCATTGACTTTAATGGAGATTTTCCTGCGGTAGCACGTCATTCTCCCATCACACAGCTTACAGAATAAGAGCCTTAGGCCTCGGCCATGTTCCCTGCTTGCTGGCGGAGGCGCGCTCCCGCTCAGCACTGAGCCCCTACAGCTGCAATTAGAGCGGCTTTAGTAGGGGCTCACCTGCGCTTCCGCAAGCGCGCGGAAGCGCAGGTCTTAGGGGAATTTTAAATTCCCCCGCTTGCCGGCGCGACAGGCCGGTCACGTGAGTGGTTCGCCCAATGAGAGCGAACCAGCTCCGTGACGTCACTGGCCCGCCCCCGGCCAGTGACGTGCCCGCCCCCGGCCCGCCCCCGGCCCGCCTCCGGCCAGCCCCCTGACGGCCCCCTGACAGCGCGTGCGGTAAGTAACCGCAAGGCCAGGGAAAGCACCCACTTTCCTTGAGCCTCAGCGCGCCTCAGCACGCCAGCAGGGAGCCTGGCCGAGGCATTACTCTTTCTGTAATGCGCTCACAAGTATGTGGCAAGTATAAGCCTTGTAGATTTAAGTCCTCCACTCCTCTCCCCGATATCGATGTATAGGAAGTACTAAAACAATGTTTTTGCCTCAACACCTACTGTACTATGATTCTATTTGACAACAGAACCCCCTTTACTCTAGATAAGATGCATGCAGATATTAAGCGGAGATATTTGGTATTAACGGGTAAGCTTGCTGCACCCCAGTAATGCTTGCAAATATCTGTGTCACCAACTCCAATGAGGAATTTTATTTAGAATGTTTTCAGCATCCCAGATAGAACCCAGGCCGGTACGATCATCCCAGGGAGGATGGGTGGTGACTTGAACACGGTCCTTAACATCAAGCTAGATTGATCAAACAGTAGTTCTTTGGTTTCTAATCGCACTTCTGCCCCTAGACGGAGAGACGCTAAAAGTTTGGAGTGGTTGTCAACTACTCCATTTATTAGGATCTCAAGAACGGTCAGCCTTCGGATTTGCTTACCTTGAAGAGCGGCCCTCCTCTTGCAGCAGTGTGGCGTCACGGTGTCTTGTGACGTCGCCTTGTTATGGCAATGCGTCATCATGTGATGTCCAGTCGCCATGACAATGCTACGCTGGAGGAGGAGGGCTACTCCGGAGAAGGTAAGGCTCCCCTCAAGACATACACAAACACACTGCTGGTCCGGGAGCCCAACGCTCCTTCCTCCAGCTCCCTCCTCTGGTTGGGTGGAAGTTGGATCCCAGCGCCAGCAGGAGGGAGAGGAGGTAACGCGGGCCCCTTGAATGCGCGAGGCCCAAATCAACAGCCTTCCTTGCCTTGCCCTTAGGTTGGCCAGTTCTTCATCAGTAAATTTTAGGCTTCTAATCATCCCAGCCTCAGAAGCAGGAGCAGTCCCCGCAGAAGAGAGGGATGCCTGCTCAGCCATGTGAACTGTTCAGCAGTTTCGTTGATATGGCTGATTTATTCAGTTGTAGTGTATATTTATTTGAAATTGCAACATGCTCCTGGGCGTTGTTAGGTAACGCACATGTGTAACACGTCACAAACTCACGTGCACTAAGTAGACTTTTTCCAATGCGCATGTGCAGTGTATTATTTAATGCATCTCTGTGATACGATAATCTCTGTTCATACTGGCAATGTTACAATACTCGTTTTTCTAACGCATATAATTTATGCATCTCATTAGCTTTGAGGATAACGATAATTAGTAGCACAAAAGTGACAGACTTCTGTGGATCTATCCCTAGATTCCCAATTGGTGAAGTTACATATCTAAATAAGACACAAAGTCAAATATGAAACAACAAAGATTGCGCATGTGGACTAAAACGAGGTGGTAAAAGTCTACATTGAAAGCTGCCCACACTGGACATATGGAAGAACAAGTAGTGACAAAAGTCCTGGACCACGACACCATAAGTAGAGTCCAGACATGGCATTGACCACTCTGTTATGGGGCTGGTTCTTATGTTTATGAGGGCGTATCTTTTTTTATCTTTACTATCATTTATATTAAAATAGTATTGCACTATATTCTTGCTATCTCTCTTCCTGTACATCAATATCACAGAGAGCAGTGGAGGACGTAAATCTACAAGACTGATACTTACCTCATACAGGTGAGTGCATTGGAACAACACATACGAATCCACCAAAGCGCGGGGAACAACGCGGCAGCAGCGCAGCCAACCAAGATCCAATACAGGAACCAGTTACAAATAGCAGTTTTTCTAATACATCGATTCTAAAGACGCATCCCGATTTCAGACGTTAAAATTTGAATAAAAGTTGCGTCTTAGAATTGAAGAAATACGGAATATCAAGAAATACCAGTGAATGAATCACAGATTGTAAGCTCTTCGGGGCAGGGATTTCCTTTCCTATTGTCAGATTTTGCTGCACTTATTGTATTATTATTATTATTATTCCCTGTAATGTAGTCATTGTGAAGCGCTGAGTACACTTTTGGCGCTATATAAATAAAGACATACAATACAATACAGACAGTAACAGGTGTCAGTCCATTAGTTTCAGTTGGATTACAGCAAGTTTTACATTTCACAACCATTGTACCTGGTGGTACACTGAGCACTGTCAATAATTAATTAAATAATGTTACTGATTGATGTGCAGTTCCACCATGTGATTTAATTTATCATGAGAGTACTCCCTGGATATGATTTAATTTTCTATGTGCTGTCCACATAGACAACATTTTCCTATAAATGTGAAAGCATTTCTCAAAATGTATGTATGTATAACTTTATTTATATAGTGCCCACAGTGTGCTCAGCGCTTTACAAAGACAATAGATTGCAGGGAATTATAATACAGTAAGCGGAACAAAGTCAGACAATAGGTATGGAAATCTCTGCCCCGGAGAGCTTACGATCTAATTAATATGTGGGGAAACTTAGAAACAGGACACATCCTCCTAAAACAAGGAGGAGCCGGCACTCCCGAAGTCTTCATACAAAAAAAAAGGCATTTTAATCCACACAGATCAACGTTTGTACCATCTTGACAAAGGTCAGTGTGTTTGACCGAAACGTTGATCTGTGTAGATTATATGAAGATTGAGATCATGTGTGTGGCTATCATCACCTCCATTTTGGCCTAACCGCCATTTTGAGTGTTTGCTTGTATGTATGTTTATTTGTTTAATTCGTGTATGAACTGTGAATGTTTGATTCTGCAGAGTATCGCTCCTGGATGTAACTCACCCTTGTGTAATTCCTACGAGGCATGCAAGAATTTAAAATGCATTTGTAAGAGGTTTTTCCTGCCTTAGATAATTCTGCTGACCTTAGGATCTGTTATCTGACAGCTACAGTACATACAGGGCTGGACACAGTAACTCCCTTATGTCACAAGATTAAGGGCGGCCCACTACTATGGTATATAGGATAAGAATATAGCGTATGCAGCATATTTAGGTATCAATATGTCTTTTTGTATAAGTCATCATATATTTTTTATCTCTAAGCCAGCCCCCTTAAGGGGTGTATTACTCATTTTGAAATGTATAAAATGTTATACCAATCAATATGTTGGCAGAGGCCTGAGTTCCTTGTTGGAATTATTTTCTCTCAATTGTGCCTTGGTACAGATAAACTCATGTTGTTACTTTTTGAACCCTTGACTCATTGATTTTATTTCTACGCCTTGACAATTAAAATTCCTTTTTTTTTTTGTATGAAGACCTCTGGAGTGCCGCTCCTTCTTGTTTTAGGAGGATGGGTCCTGTATTATAGGTCTCCCCAGAGGTGGATGATCGCTGTGCACCTAAAGCAGTTACATAAATCCAGTGAGTGCACCTAATTCTTTCTTCGGGGAACTTAGAGAGACAGCAGGTGAGGGTATAAGTGCAGTAGATGGCAGTGCTTGGCAGAAGGGACTGTGGGACAATAGCCAAGAATCCAGGCTATTGGGTTGCTTCATTTAAGAGGTGGGTTTACAGGTTTTCTCTGAAGGTGGAGAGAGAGGGTGCTTGGCGTAAACTGAGTGTGAGGGAGTTCCACAGGTAAGGGGCAGTGAGGGGAAAGGGTTTAAGGTGAGAGAGAGCTGCAGTGGTCACAGAAAAAATAGGTCTCTCTCTCTGCGGGTTTCTCTACATTGCATATTATTTATGGTGTTACTGCAGAGGTCGAGCTCACTGTCAAAGGCAAACAGTTCTTGGTTCTGGTTGAAGCAAAACGAATGCGCACTGATTTTCACATTAGACAAGCTCATCCATCAATATCTTCTGACACCTTATATTGAGCAGAATGTTAAATGAGGACTTTTGCAATGTCCTGTGAGATACCAAAGCCCACTATACCCACTAATTAAAAATGCATATGAGCTCTTGGGTGCTTTCTTTGCTTTCCAGAGTTTTCAAAAACATAATAACGGAGCTCTTGTCACAGAGGGCGAACCAAAAGCATTAATACTGAACCCATGGTTCTGGGTATGATTTCAAACAGCTTTTCTACTAAGAGCGCATGGAATCCACCACAAAACAAATTTAGAGGCACACCACATACAGTATTTGAATGAATAATCCATACTGGAATATACAGTATATAATGATTATCAATTATGCCAAAATTCCCAACGAGAAGCTCACACAATATTACCCAGATATAAAAGGCAGGTAGGTCCTGGTTGTAGGTCTGGGATGGGGGTCATCTCTAAGTTCCTACATGTGTTCTAGTACTGAGTTTGTTGGAGAGTGGTGCGTTAGAAAACATTTGAAATAAATAAAACCTACATTTCCTTTATAAAGTATTTTGATATAACATCTTCTTATAAGTGGCTCTACTTAATGCGCTCCCACTGTGCTTTTTTTCAGACGTATTTTGTTGTTGTTTGGATCAACAGGTGTTAAACCCTGAAACAATGTACGATGTAAGCATGCTATACAGTATGTCTTCCCCTATCTGAACCTAGCTTAATATTAAAGAGAGCAAACAGAACCTCTACTATTTCTTACTTCCAATCCAACCTCATAGAGCTGACACTACCTTACACGCCGACATAATTTGTTGCAACACGACATGACTGACCCCGTCCCTGAATTGAATATCCACCTATATAATATACAGCTGCAGACCATGCTTGTTGATCTAGCACAGGATCTTGCCACAAAGTTTGCTTACATCAGTTTACTATAAGGTTTACATTGACATGTAAAATATTAAAGCTGCAGACCAAGCAATATCCTGCATGTTTTTTTAAATAAATCAGTTCTATGCTATGTGAAAATACTTGTAGCATTTTTTTAACAACTCTAAATTACATTTTTAATGTATTATAATGTAACAAGCATTTTTGTTTACATAGCCACCATTTACAAAGTCACATCCCCTTCCTCTTCTGAAACAAGCTCTGGCACACCCTTCTTGAGCCCTGCCCTCTCTCTAGCAGTACACCAATTGTATCTAGTGACTAGCTGGTCTCATGATCTTCCCCACAGAAATTTGCATCTTTGGTCCTTTTCTGCTGCACTGCCAGCCATTTATTGAACCCGAGCCGAATATACGCCGATCGATCACAGGAGAATGGATTGATCGGAAGCTTAACTAATTACTTATCATTGTGTGGATTGTATTAAAGCACATATTAAAGGGAAAAATAAAATAAAAAACCGGCAGCTTGGACTGCTGCTTTAAAGGAATATTCTATGCTGGAATATGCAGGCTGTCCATAACTCATTGTATATTATGATGTTTAACACACTGTAGTTTAATGTTTTTCTAAATAATTACCGGGATGGCAGCTGTCCAGACCCTATTTCATTCATGAAAATCATTGTTCTCGCGTTTAAGATATTAGTTTAAAAACAAATAATTGAACGATGTGCATGATAGAAAACCTTGACTTGTTTACTTACTTTTTCTGCACAGTATGAAAGGTAAAAAATTCCTGAAAGTGACACAATTACTGCAGGGAGATCTGCATGAAAAATGCTCATAAGCTTTCACCATAAAGGTTAATAGGACGTCTTCTAGCGTAATGATGGTTTGTTGATCGGTTTCTGGGAAGAAAAAGACATAAAAGTCCATAAGTGGTAGCAGTGTGCCAAAAAAGTAGGCGCGGAGGACAAGCATATTTTATATGCTCTCTTGCAGGGATGGCCAACTCCAGTACTCAAGGGCCACCAACATGTCAGGTTTTCCAGGATATCCCTGCATCAGCACAGGTGGCTCAATCAGTGGCTCAGTCAACAACTGAGCCACCTGTGCTGAAGCAGGGATATCCTGAAACCCTGATCTGTTGGTGGCCTTTGAGGACTGGAGTTGGCCAACCTTGCTCTATTGAAACGTATTTAAGGTTGATACGCTTAGATGATACCGAAAATTAAAAAAGCAACGAAGGCAAATAAGATGGACTGATGATCAAGATGACCATTCACGGACTAGATGACCCTCTACTTCAGGTTAAAAATATATATTTGGGGAGATCATTTGCTTTATTGTTGGCCTCTGAAAAGAGATAACCTGCATTCGACATTAAGATTCGTAGAAAAAATATCAGGGCAACTGGTGTAATAAACACTTTTGTTTCCAGGAGCATGTCACACGTTGGACAACAAACAAAATAATGGTCATTGTACGTTATATTAATTCCCTTTGGGCGCTTTATACAGTTTATATTGAAGCATGGTCATCAGCAGGGTTGACACAAAATATAGCTTTAAAAGAAATGATAGTGGGTGATGTTTGGCACTGTCCAGCTCTCCACACTGGTATAAACCCTGCTATCATGTTGTTCTCTGTGGATTTTGTAACCCGCATCATCTCGCACCTGAATTGATCGTGGCCCTCCTGTTTTATTATGAGGGACTGAGATATACTGTCGGTTCCCCTACATCTGTGAATTTAAATCACCAAATCAGAGAAAGATAGAGATGGCTATTCCAAAGGCAAAGCAAATTAGTTTTAATAAAAGGGTCAAAGGTCTCTCCAATTACGCAGAGCACAAAGTAAAGCAGAACTTCTTTAAAGTGCAATACACATTATTTAATATCGTCAGCAGGAGTTTGCAGTGTGATGCACTGGAAGTCCTGACGTGGTGGTGGTGATGGTGATGGTGATGGTGATGATGATGATGATGATGATGATGATGATGATGATGATGATGATGGTGGTGGTGGTGGTGGTGGTGGTGGTGGTGGTGATGATGGCCACAGAACAAATTCATTTTTTTTCCTGTGTCCCAGTGTAAAGGTTTTCCGTATTTCCTGGGCTACATAGTATCATTCTTTGGATATAATCCACAGCCTGAGCTGCGAGTACACTGAGTGACTTCCCTCACAAAGGAAGAAAGTGGCTACAAAACAAGGGACCTTTTCAACATTTTTTTATCTGATGAATGCCAGCGTTGAATACCAAGTCCCACACTGATGAAACAAATGATATCACATGTTCAAACCTCAATACTGTGATTTGTTTTGTTTCTAAAATCAGTGACAAGATGAGGTACCCACAAACTCCCTCCTCCCAGTGCCAATAAATTCCATACTGAAAGCGCTGCCTTCAACGCCAACATCTCAAATGCAAACCCACCCTCCGAAGTTGTGAATTTCAGGGTTCATGGGGGAGATTTCTGCAATTTGACAGATATAATTACATATTTTGTTACAATTTACCACGATCCAGGTCAGCTAAATATTCTAAATATTCAGATTGATCACCCATTCACTAACTTGTTTGCAATCATAGACACCTCTATATTTCCAATGTTTTAAATAAGAAGAGAGCAAGCTGATACACACAGGTGCAATTTGTAACCAGGGCCGTCAACCGAGGGGACAGGCGTGGAGACCCTCGTCCTGGAACCCCAGGAGAGCTGCTGGAGACTAATAAAAAAAAATGCACTTTTGTGGATAAAGTACCATATTTTAACTTTCATTTCCATTGAAGCCCCTCCAAGAACAATACAAAGATTAGGAACACATACGGCACTGGTTTTGCATGACATTGTAGGATGAAGCTGGATGGCAGTTTTATCACTGCTTCCTTGTTTGCAAAGCCTTTATAAAGCAAACAAGCCCTGAAATAGCATGGTGTGCCCATAGCAGGATGCTCTCGTGTCTCTTTAGAGAAGTGGCACCAGACAATAAGTGTATTCTGGGAACTGTTACAAAAGCAAAACCAGGTTTTCTAGCAGGAAGAGCTGGGATGTATTGCATAAAACAGCCCCCTCTATAGCTATGTATCAACCTGTGTATTAAAGGGGAACTAACTTGTAAGCAGAACATCAGGGGACACCCTGACTTCTACCCTACCTCATAGTATTGATCCATTTTATCAAAGGTATATATATTTTTTTTTAAAACACTCGTCTTGTTGGTCTGTTCTGTGGTAAAGCTGGCACTGTGTGCTGTAGAGAGCACACACAGATTGGATAGGGGAGAAGTGACCTCCCTGGTTTATCCATGACAGCTCAGCTTGTGTTTTTGCACTACCTACAACAGCGGTGTGGCCAACTGCAGCCCTTAAGGGCCACCAACAGGCCAGGTATTTAGGGATATCCCTGCTTCAGCACAGGTGGCTCCATCAGCCATTCTGATTGGAGCCACCTGTGCTGAAGCAGGTATAGCCTTAAAAGCTGACCTGTTGGTGGTCCTCGAGGACCCCCTGACCAACATTTGATGCAGATCAGCAGCACCCCCCCCCCCCCCCCCCCCTTTGAGCCCTGTGGCTCCTTCTACACACTGCTAGTCAGGCGGTGGTGGGTAGAGATGCCCGGGCTCCCTGCCTGCACTCCCTGCCTGAGCTCCGGCGTACACGTTGCTTCCCTCCCTCCCCCTTTGGCTCGCCGCCGCGCGTCTCTGCAGCGCAGCGCTGTCCTCGCATGAACCCGGAGCGCCTGCCAAGGAGTTCAGCGCGCGGGCTGCAGGAGGTGCACCGGCGGCGGCAGCAGCAGCAGCAGCACAGCGAGACAGCAGCGGGCCGGGCCAGGCACCCACACACACACATTAATAATACACGCAGGTACATGAGAGGTGCAGCCAGGACGCAATATCCTGACGCACCAGAGACGCAAAGGTAAGGATGGGCAGCAAAATCAGCACCGGGAAAAAAAATAAAAGTGGTCTATGCGGGAGGGTAATAAAGGGGAGGACTGCGGGTCGTGTGCACACTCCGGAGCCGGGGGGAGGGCTGACATGTAAATGATGCCGAGTTACTAACTCATCCCCCCCCCCACCCCCCAAAAAGGGAGTGGGGGCAGGAAGAGGCCCCTTTGGATGCGAAGCTGTCAGCTCTCACTGGGTTTCTCCCCTCCCCCTCACTTGTTAGGGATCAGTCTTCTTATTCTGGCATCATTACTCTGCCATGGCTCCATAGCCTCCCACCCTGTCTGCTTCTCCATTAAAAACGCCATTTTTGTTTATTGGGGGGTGGGGGGGCACCAACACCAACACCTTGCTTATTGGGGGGGGGAGCACCAACACCAACACCTTGCTTATTGGGGGGGGGAGCACCAACACCTTGCTTATTGGGGGTGGCACCTACACCTAGCTTATTGGGGGGGGGAACACCAACACCTACACCTTGCTTATTGGGGGGGGGGCACCTACTACACCTTGCTTATTTGGGACCCTGAGTGTTGGCATCGCTGGGGTTTGTTTATCAATGTTCCCTGCTGCAGATCTGGTGCAAAGAAACAGCATCAGATTTAAATACAGCACATTGGAAGCAGTGTGTCTTATTTCTTTGATACACGTGGTGCTTTTTTTTTTTTTTTTTTTTTTGCAGGGGGAGTGGGGGGGGGCAGAGGATTGATCCCTTTTTGCTTTGGGGAAACCATGACAGATGGGGGAAGAAAGGATGCAAATCCAATATATGGGAGCATGAGAATGCATGAAGCATTCTGCCAAATGAGTCACAACACATACTTGTACCTGTAAGGAATAAAGCTGGTTTCCTCTGTGTGTAATATCTGCTAATTATACGATTAAAAGAACAATTTCATGGTAGTCTGGCCCCGGTGGCACTGATGGGGTTAAGATAACTGCAGAATATGTACAGGAAATGAAACAATGCAGCATTGTGGAGAAGTTAAGTAGTAGGAAGGTCATTTATCTCTCTCCAATTTGGGACACGATTTATCAGAAGATTCCCAGTGGGAATACATTGGGAGTTTATTTCTCTTAATAATCCTGCTGCTGCCTCGTCTGCTCTGGTGCGAAACGGGAGTAACATGTTGATCAATGACCCCCAAAACTTATGGGACCCATAAAACGGTCAGAGTGGGTGAAATGAGGTATTTGACATCAAAAAGATGCTGGAAACATACACTATTTTTACGGAAACCCCTAAATTGGTCACACCATTCAGACAGGAAATACACTGAATTCCTTCAGTAGTGAACAGGCTGAAGGTGGCCAGGGTGAAATAATACTCCCAACTAATACTATTAACAGTGTAACATGTGAAGAGGAAGTAACATACAGAGCCCCCAGAGCGGTTTAAGCATTAACCCGTCGAGTGGCAGAGGGCACTCCTAGAATAAAGTATTGGGGCTTGACCATATTATTACGGCCATTTATAAATAAGAAAAATATGCCATGCCAGATGTATGGGGGGTGGCGGGGGCTATTTTATAATGGGCAATTAAAAAACGATATTCCTTGTCCTGTGGTGTAAAACAGAATAACAAATGACCCCCTATAATGGTTATGTACAAGTGCTGCATAGGGTTGTAGCGTGAAAGGATATCTGTAGCTGTAGGTTATTAGTAGGAATAAGTCTCGGTTATTAGCCATAATGGTTCTGGTTTCCCAGCAGTCTCCTAATTTCTCATTTCGCTCACTGTAAGGGCATTTAAGGTGAAACACATAATACTCCCACGCTAAAAAAATCTGAAATCTCACCAGCAGCGCTTTGAACAAGTTCTCTGAAATGAAATGAGCACATTTCTCTAAAGGAGAGTTTAAAATAGCGAACCTTGTCATTCGTACCCACAAATTAGAAGCTAAGACTGCTGACAACCCCCTGGGTTAGCACAAGTACAAGAGCTGCTCTTTCTAAAGACATTCTTCTTATTTTAAACTGCGAGTTACATTGTGTATCTCATCTGATATGAAGCCTGAGCAATTTCCTTACAAATTCCCAACTCTCACAAGAGGCTCAGTGTTTTTCTGCAGATTATCGCACCTTTCACCCTCCCCCCCCCCCTCCCCAATTTCCATTTACACACAGGGCACACTCCCATATAACTACACTGCACACTAATACTGTCTCTTTCCAACAGGAATCCCCAGGTCAACAATATGATCTGATTATCCCAGACTTCTGCTAGCAGATATAATGCATACAGACAGGGAAATAAATCTATCCTCAAGTGACACTGACATTCGGCTTTTTTTCAACTGTAGCATATTAGCTATAAATGGGCTGCGAGATTAAAATCCATGTACAGGCTCCTCATTAGTTCGTGTCTGTCACCTTTCCAGTGCTGTGTTTGCTTCTGTAAAGGTGAAGGTCATTAATCAGCAGCTGGTTGCACGTGGTATCAGCTTTAATTACCAGTTTGCTGTCTTATGCAACCACTGTATATCAGATGCTTGTCTCAGACATATATATATATATATATATATATATATATATATATATATATATATATATATATATATATCCAGTGTTATATCAATAGCTGAGCCCATTAATGGTTAATATACCAATATTGTATATTGTGTTAGAATCATTATATTCTCTGTATACAGTTTAAATGTTTTGTTACATTAGGTGACCTAAGAAAATTGTATTTGTTTTGTTTTTGTTCTTTTTTTTATGTTTTACCTCATTTTTATTCTTTGGAAGGTATATTGGTTGTATAAAAGGTAGAGGTATGCTTCGGTGGCAAATGCAGTTGACCTAGCTTCCTAATAAATAGCAAATATTTGGCAATATATACCTACCGTTTAAATATTGAACAGATGCATGCTGTACCCGGATCTTTATATGGCTGCAAGGAGGTTCCCTTTGTACTACAAGTGAAATTGCATTGGGCTACCTGGACATTTACATGTCACCATCTACTACCCAGCTGTTTGACATTTAAGGTGCTTGTAAGTGTAAATACGTTATACATGAAATTATTTCATTTATTGTCGAGAACTGAGGCTCTATAAACGTTTAAACTAAAGTCTCCCTTTTTCTGCTAATTTCCCCTTTCTGATAACAGTTTGTAATTCGTTTTAATCTACAACCAAGAGGTTTACTCTGGAAAGTTCACCTGTAAGTATCCATATACTGGTTATTATATGATATCATGTTACCAGCGGCTGCCTTATTTAGAGGGAGAGTAATGGCTGTTCCTTTCCCTTAGCCCTGCTGCTGGGCACTGCCTGCCCTGTGTGTAAGCGCACAGTTCTTGCTAATTAAACGGCTCAGAAACCATAATGGTTTATTCTTCTCCCAGGCAGCCAGTTAAATGACCGTTCCCTGTTATACAGCGAGAGGGAGGGCAGTGGTGGAGCTTTATAACTGAGACCATTGGCGAGTTTTGGGGAAAAAACAACCATGTCTGTCTTGTCACTGCCACGGCACAAAATACTTAACTTGGGGTAAATAAGGTACCCACAAAAGGTTTACCTTTTTTTAATAGACAGTCGGTTAATTAAAGGGCTTCTTTAACCGGCAGCAGGATAAATAAATGATATGCCAACCTACCCGTTACTCAACCATTACCCCAACCATCACTGTTTGAGACCTAATAATCTGGTGGAGAATAATTGCCGGCTCAATAAATTAAAAGGGGGCTGTTATAAAGCCGGCTGCAGAGTGAATGTAATCTTTCTACTGAAATATCCGATTATAATTTGTTACCTTTGGCCCTCATGATTATGTTCAATATTGGTATTACAGATTAGAGTGCCTTATTGCTCCAGGGGAAATGTCCTAACGCTATGTGGCTTAGTTTAGAAATATTAAATTGCCCTTATTATGATGGAAATTATATGTCAGCCTCTTTAAACCCACTCTTCCAGTGTGTGTCTATAAGTGGGGTCCATGCACTGTGGGAGAGGAGGAAGCAAGTTGTACCATTTTGGTGATATAGCTTCCCCATGCATTTCACAGACATCCTCAGAGACTGCACATGAAAGGCCTATCCAGCCATGGTTTTACCATTCCCCACCCAGGCCAGAGGTCCAAGCTGGGTACCTGGTGCTTGTGGTAATGAGCCATACTTGTTATGTCCCCACATTACCTACTCTGAGACCACATGCGCTGTACAAGTGGTTTGGAAATGGGGTAGCTGTGTTTGTGGTCCAATTTCAGCACCGTGCGATTAGTTATTTTATTGACCCTTTGATGACTGATCTAGGTTATTAATCTGTTCACATCCCATTATAAAGATATAGGCAACCACCACACTTGTTACACAAAAACACACCCCTAACAAAGGTCAGAAACGTTGACCACTTATAACAAACCCTATTTTAAGTCTCCAGGTGTGCTACCAACGTGTGTGTGTGTGTGTGTGTGTGTGTGTGTGTGTGTGTGTGTGTGTGTGTGTGTGTGTATACACACATACATACATACACACACACAATCCCTTATTTAGTTCTATGTAACTGTGTAAATATTGTTACTTGTTACCCCTGAGCTGGATGAAGTTAAAACAGGTGCCTTTGCCTCTGGCACCGAAGGAGTTAAAAATGCCCTCATCTTTCGATTTCGGTTTAAGTAAATGGTTTTCATATCACATCACACCAAATGCACAGAAATCCCCCACCCCCCGAGTTTAACCCTAGGAGCTCCTCTCAGTTAAACGAGTGTGTGGACTGGAGACAAGCAACAGAGTGCTGGGGAAAGGGAAACAGGAGCAGGTCCAGATCAGTGTGTTAAATATATGTATTGACAACCGGTCCCAGCAAAACTCGCTCTAATCTCCGCCACCCACGCACACACAGTAAATGACTGCTTATTCACTCCCAGCTGTTACCACATACTACTCAAGTGTTGGCCCTGATACAATCAGATAGAGCACACACCGTGGTATCAACTTCTTGGTATCTTTAGTGCCAGAGAATAGTAGTATAAAATATGACACAGCTATATGTTGAATGACACTTACATTGTATTAGCTCATACAGAACATACATCTGAAACAGCATTAAGCTACTAGAATGGTATACATTGCTAGTAATAGTTCATCAGTAAAGATTAGTTGTCAACGCAACTTATGCAAACTTAACTAATACAAACAAGATATCAATTTACTCAATAGCATCACATACTGTATACAGTATATGTTTGATGTTAGTTAGTGATCCGTCTTCTTAACCAATAAGAGGGTAAATGATGTCATGAAACACATCACTCTATACATTACATTATACACGAAGCCATGAGCATGTTCATTTTGAGGTAAGTTGAGAAGTTGTGGGGTATTATATAGCGGTCATTGCACAGTGAATACCCCAATTAAATATGTTCAGTGATCCTAGATGAGGCCCCCAAACTATACAAAATACCCCCAAATCTCTTATCCACCTGATATAAAGACCTTTTTAGCATTAGGCATAACAACATACAATGTATCTCATGGTACTGCATTTATTCTGTTTGGTTTTGTATTGTCTTTCAGGAACACCTTCCCAATAACAATAAAATAAGTATCATTTAAAATTCTGTTAAATGTTCTAAATCCGAATTCCTATTCAGTTATTGCGCAATACTTTCTTGTTCCAACCCATTCACAACAATACTGCAAGATCAAATAAAAATGACATTTCATCTACATTGCTTCTTATACCTTCTTATTCCGTCTTATACCTACAGTATTAACATCTTGCCATTGATTCAAACGTGAATGTGTCTGCATCTTTAATGTCTTTATATGTTTCAAGTAACCATGTATTGTAAAAGAGTTGTTACTACAAAAGTAATAGAACATATCCAAGTAGAATTGAGTCAGTGCAACAATGTCTCTTGTTTTGCACCATACTGTGACTGCCATTATTTGAGCTGCTCTTTCTAGCTGTCCAGTATACTGGCATGATTGGGCTGTTCATTGAAATCATGCAATACAGCTTTAATAAATTATTTGAGGGGGAGGGGTTGTATTAAGGCAAATATTGTGTAATTCTGAGGCATAAAATCTTCACTGTATGATCAAAGAAAAATTATAAAACAATTTAAATATATATGATATGTTTCTTTCATACAACTGGTGCATTTTATGGCCCAGAATTCCCCTTGACACACAGACAAGGGGAAACGGATGCAATTGTTGGGCAATAAAACTACCCAGGTATAAAAATAAAATACCCCAATGTAAGCAACTGGATTTTATTTTTATATGTAATGCTTGTGGTGCATCTTTTTGTCGGAGAATTGAACCATGCCATCTTAATTCTCTAGATCCGCCCATATAAAAAAAATAGAGTTTATTAATAAGCAAAAAATAACATATAATTAACCAAATAAGGAAAGCTATATACTTGGTTTTTAAAGCAGTTTTAGTGTCAATTATATATTATTGAATTGTTCTTGAATGATGTGTTCCCTTCCATGAGTAAAAGGTCAAGAATTTGACGAAACGCCCATTTAAGCCAATTTACAGGACGAGGAAGTAAAATAGGTTTCATTTTCAGCTGTCAGGATACAAAAAAAATAATTAAATTCGAGATTCTGGGCTTGGTAATCAAAGCAAATGTTGCTCCAGTATTAACTCCGATCGCATCTGCGGTAAAACAGCAATACGATATACAGTATTGTGTAATAATGTCATGCAAATTTGAAAGCTTAAAAATGTATATGATCTTTGATGAATAACTATTTTGTAACTGTATTAACTATTTGGGATCCTTTTATTCTTACAATACATAGTTCTAAAAAAATATGTTTTCTTTATTATCAGATTATGAGTGGTAAGACGGTCAGCTTTCTAAACAAGGATTTTTTTTAAAGTTAACCTATTGTACTTATTTTATTAACTTGGCTGCTATTAAATATTCCCATTTATATACTGTATTTTAGGTCATTTATACAGTAGATTAAAAAAAAAAACCTGTGAAAGAATAGTGCCCCACTGCAGCATTCAGTATGTCTAAACAAGTCATTTGCAAAGTGCAATAATAGTCATTTTTAAAAAGAATACAACAAAAACTAATCATCTAATACTAAAGTGCTCATTTATTCTGTTTGTAACCCATAAAATACCTGGAAATGTGGATTTTCCATTACAAATAATTGTTTGCCAGTGGAGTGGTTCAAATAGGGTCGATAGAATTCCCCTTTCTTTCCTATTCTGACTCAGGAAAGATCTTTTATTTAGTAAATAATTCGAAGCCGGTCTGGCTGACTGTCAGACTCTGCATGCAGACAGAGAAGGCGAGGCGCAAATCCATTTGCTTATTGCTTACCAAAAGCTTCTCAGGATTAGACAAGAAAAGCAAATAACAGTTTTTGTTTCTTTTTTAGGACCACGGATACGATATTGGGTTCTCTGTGAGGTTTCTCGCTGTCTCTTTATACAGCTCTCAATAAAACCGACCTGTGAAAGTTTAGCAAAAACTGGCTAATTTCTTCAGAAACATTAACCTTTTCAGAACAGAATTATTTATGCACCAAATAACTGACACGTGATTACATATATATATACATATATATATATATCATACTATTTTATAGTATGAGCCTACAAATAGTTTCAATATTACTTAACAAACATCATTACAAGGTAACATTAATCATATACATATATATATATATATATATATATATATATATATATATATATATATATATATATATATATATATATATATATATATATGATTAATGTTACCTTGTAATGATGTTTGTTAAGTAATATTGAAAATATTTGTAGGCTCATACTATAAAATAAGCAGATACATTTTCTTCAAATCTGAGCTACCGCATAATTAATCTGCCAATATAAACTACACTATTGTTTATGATCTTAAGACTTAGTTAATTAATAATTACTTTAAATTGTGCTTCTTTGATTTAAAAAAATAGTTTCATGATTTAATGCAGTAGCAAACTACTTGGATAGGATTTGATCAAATAGTGAAAAAAAATGATTCCCTCAGTCTAAAAAATATATACTAAATAACTATTGTAAATATTAAACAAACAAAATATGATCTTCTACAATTTATCTATCGATGTTTTTTTCCTTTCTCTTTTTTTTATCAGCCAAAACGAGAAACAGTATTCTAAGTAGCACAATTCACTACTTAAAACTGCATGAAAAAGTTTATTTCTGAAAACTATAATAATCTGTAATATACATAATATTCTCTAATCACCTACAATAATAAAAGTGCTAAAAGATGATAGTGTATCAAGTCTGTTTTAATAACATTACAATTATTGATTTGTATTGTACTAGTCAAAATCTGCTCTTCATACATAGTGTATAATGAAAGCCAATTCGATTCAGACGGCCAAACAATTTTACTATGAGTTAAAAAAAACTCCATGTTTAAGAACAAGTAAGTAGTACCAGAAAAATATCAATTTACTTGAAGTGAGGTCTCCTGTTCTTCTAAATAGTTATAATTTTATGGTGGCATTTAACACTGTTGAAAATGGTTGGAAATAGATAGAGCCACACATATATATATATCACGATTTTTGGATAGGGATGCAGTATAACCCCCTTGCTTAGTTTCATCCTATACTAGCAAATATATAAGGTGAGGGGGATATTTAACACACTGGCCTTTAAAGTTAAATAATGCATCATATTTCTATTTTTCTCTTATTCTAAAAAGTTCTGCATTCTAGGGAATTACTTTGTAAAATATTGGCGCTGGTAACACCCATTTTTAAACAGATTACAATTCTAAAACAGATAATTTGGATATAAATAACGTTTGCCTCCTTTTTGTATTGAAATATACGTGTGTTATCAGAATCTGCTCTCCCAGTAGACTAAGAACAGTATAACTATACTTTTACTTTTCAGATATTATGAGTTCAAAAGTAAGTACCACAAGTATTCTCAGAAATGATATTGAAATCCAAAAATGTCAGCTATAACTTTTCCATGTCTCCATGGCAACCATTTCCAAAACTGACAACATATTTCAGATTTATTCGGGTGTTACTATAATCAGAACTGTCAATTTTAGGCATTAACATGAGAGTTTTTAGTATCTCCTTGCATACGACCAATTGGGATATTGTATTGATGATTATATATGTATCTAAAGATAATGAGTAATGCTTTGGTGGTTTCCATTTTGCAGACATTTTGTGTCAGAATATTGGATACAGAGTTATTATATCTTAGATGGTTTAATGGGCTGCCTGCTTTTGTTAGTAGATATACTGTATCAAATGATTGTGTGAGATGAAAAGGGTAGCAGGAAAATATGAAATTATTATAATCATATGTTCTCCTCCTGTAGTCTCAGATAGCCACTCTTCACACTAGTTGAATATGCAAAGGCAAAATACAACTGAAATAAATTGAAAGTTCCTAGATACATTGATACGTGGATACAAATGCTGTAAAGCAGGATCTGATATTTCTTTAAATTGAAAACAACTCAGCCCCAGCATACATCGCATGCATCACCTTTTTGTCTAGCTCTGTCTGAAGCATTATAGTTAGCAGCATTCATTTAGCAAAACACATTGGTGACTGTAGGAAAGATATGGGGAAAAAAGTGTCAGACATGGAAGTGTGTAGATTTAATTATAAGCCAATTAATTTCTATATCTGTATATAATGTATGTGTAAATTGTTCCTTATTGTCAAGTACAGGACATTTGTGATTATGGGGAAGATGACTTTAGTTTCTCTGAATAAGCAATGTTATCCAAATAACCAAAGACCGGAATGTATATACCACATGTAGGCAGGCTGGTTTCTGGTTGTGCAGGAAAGTTAAATCTCACAGGAATGTACAGCTTTAAAAATACCTTTCTTCAAAATTGTTCTGAAATGGATGCAGTTGAGAAATGGTCCCCATAAGAATGAAAACCTAAGGCATTTGTGGGCATCCAGTTTGTAACTTATTTTCCATATTTGGAATAGACATACAGTATACAGAAAGAATAATAAACACTCAGGCCCAGATATACTAAGCATTGCTGAGCCTTCAGACACCAAAAGACCAATTTAATTGAATATGCCACTTAAATAGGGTGAAAAATGTGCAATATGGACAGAAAGCCTGATAGCTAGCGCCCTTTCAGTAAAGGAACAAAAAATATTTGTAATCACAAGGGTTAGTCTTTTAATGTAAGTATACACAACCTACTCTGATTAGCAATTAATTGTACTTATGTTGTGCATATGATTTAGCCATCTGTCAGGTGGATTGGCTTGAACGATTGCATACAGTATTACTATAAATAACATGCTTCATATCTGATTGATTAACATTTTTTTATTTTGTTATTTTTATTATTCTTAGACCATAGACTGAGTATACAATGAGAACATGCGAATGTGTCCATGTACTCATTTCTTAATATACATGGTAAGCAATCATAGTGCTGCATTAATTACTCTTCTTCTTAACTTTTACAATATCTACTGCATTAAATTCCATCATAATGATTCCCTTCACACATATACATCTCCAAGCTCATGAGAAAAGTATACTAAGATAAACAAAGAAGCCCCAATCCTACATCAAATATAACAAATTATTTAGTTCATTATTATGTTGTTTTCTACATTGTTTCTTCATAAGTATGGGTAATTTAGTTCAATCCTTTGCCCAAAATGTTCAAGCCTGCACACTTGTCAAGGTGCAACCCTACAGTATCAGCAGGTCCTACACTACCAACTTTATACTGTGTCCTTTGTATTTCCACCATCACATAGAGGAAACAAAACAATACTATAGCCAGAGGTCTGTGGCCCCAACTCCTTAGTTTAAGCTCACTCCATCCCACTTATATTCAATCAACAGGTCCAAGTACACACATGAATGTAGTAGTCTATTGAGACATTTCTTCCCCCCGTGTGGGAAGGATCAGCACAGATAACATTCCAATAGACACTGTTTATAGTATAGCTTTTGCTTGCTTCATTCATTGTAACATCGCCAGAAGAAGACATCAGTGTATCTCGAAAGCTCGCACAAATAAAAGCATTTCGTTAGCCACCGAACGGTATCATCTATTTATTTTTTGATTATTGAAGCTCGGCTAACACGGTACTGATACCTCTACATGTATATATATATATATATATATATATATATATATATATATATATATATGTTTTAAGTTATGGTGATATATACTTAGTTAAGTTATGGTGGGTAAAGCATAGTAAAGCACAGTAAAGCATATAGCAAATGGAAATATTACTGTGTGCTCATTTGCATGTCTTAGACAGGTCTGCAACACTGCCTTTCACCATTATCCCAAGCATACAGTGCTTCCACTGCAGCAAGGGATTCTGGGAAATGACATGCAAATGAGCACACCCTGTCACCTTTTGCCTGAAAACCAGTTTTATATCGAACCCTTATAAGTTAATGCTCACTGTTATATATATATTTTATATATATATATATATATATATACATACTCTTTTTTCCCGATTTTTCTCACAAAATTTACTAGATCACGTCTGTTTTTTTAACCAGTTTTAACTGCACTGTAGCTCATATAGTGCTCCTAAATGTTAACCCATAAGGCACCGCATACATGCCACACATCCCATGCTATTGGCTGTATTATTGTTCTGTTTCCTCTTCTCTCTTTCCAGTGGAATTAATACAAAGACACAGTTTACAAGTAGCCCGTGTAGGGTTTACCATGAAGTGGTTGCAGGCTTGAAATGTTTTGGCCAAAGGGTTTTACTAAATGACACATATTTATGAGAAGAAAAAATATAGAAAAAAACATATAGTACTGAACTAAATAATTTGTCCGATTGGATGAGCATTTGTTTATTGTATGCTTGACGTCATTTTCCCAGCTGAACTCCAATTGGCACAAATAAATATATATTTATAATATTGTGATTCTGGGTTTTGAGCTCTCTAAGATTGTGTATGTCTAATCATAAGAGTGTTTGCCATTTTTATGTACTATTGTCAATCACAAAGGCGTATTAATACATAATGTATTGAGAAGTCCAGAATTCTGTAGTGAATATCACTGTCAAATAAGAAATACAAATATATATATATATATAGTGTGTGTGTGTGTGTGTGTGTGTGTGTGTGTGTGTGTGTGTGTGTGTGTGTGTGTGTGTGTGTGTGTGTGTGTGTGTGTGTGTGTGTGTGTGTGTGTGTGTGTGTGTGTGTACATGACAAAGACAAAAGAATCCCAGATTAGCACTGTAGCATACAAAAGATATCAAAATTTATTAAACACATATAACAAAATATATAATAAAATTACATCATAACTCCTCCCATGTGGGAGGGATGATCAAGGCATGTCATGGTTTATATACCTAGATACAAAAAAAATATAAGGATAAAAAAATATATAAATAAATAATAAAAATGCACACAGATTAAAAAGAAGAGGAGAGTGGACCACATTATATGCAGATGTTAAACCAAACACACAGCCTGTACATTATGGCAAAAAAGATCAGCATAACTGCTGTAATAGACTCTCACAAACATGCTGATACTGCTCAGGTGCACACTATCAAGTCAGTGAAAATTGATATATATCTTTGCATATAATTCAACACTATAACTATGCAATAAGAAGAGTATAAATTGCAAGATATCTTAAAAGGAAAAAGATAAATAAATAAATAAATAATAGAGGTAAATCAAACTGAAAGTGTGGTCAAAACAAAAACAGAGGATGATGATAATAATAAAAATGTGCCTCAGAGAAATGAGATAGGATGAAGTGAGTCACTGGATTGTCACAGGAACATTGCATACCCCATATACTTACCCCATATACTCATTCATGCCCAAGGGCAGCAATGTTCCTAATTTGACAATCCAGCAACACTCGCGTTGCAGGAGTAGACATTCCAGGTCACCACCTCTGATGCCCAAGGACACCTGGTCAATAGCAAAGACCTTCAGCAAGCTAATGTTTGAGTTATGCTTGGCTCTAAAGTGTCTCGCTACTGTTGTCAGTTTACGTCCACACTGGAAGTCTCGATCGCTGTTTTTAATATTCCTTACGTATTCTAACACGCGAAATCTCAGTTCTCTGGTAGTCATGCCAATATAGATCATTGGACATGAGCACATAAGGTAGTAAATCACTGCCTTCGCCTTACAGTTCAATTTAGATCTAATCTTAAACCTTGTGTGTCCTTTAGAATCAAAGAATTCCTCACTGGCCTGCATGTGCTGACAGGCTGAGCAGGAACGACACGGTGTAAAGCCTTTACTAAATTGCCTTGTTAGGAAAGTGGAGGGTCTACTGGGGGTATAGTGGCTGCTGACTAATTTATCACCCAAAATGGGTGCCCTTCGGCTGACTAGATTAACTCTCTCACCTAAAACTTGTTTAAGTTCCTGGTCAGAGGTGAGGACATGCCAGTGTTTTTGAATCGCATCTTTGTATTTCCGCCAATTACGATCGTAAGTCCCAATAAAACGGATGGTTTTATCTGCTGTATCCTGTTTGTCATCCACCGCACCTGTTAGGAGTGAAGTGCGAGATCTTGCTTTAGTCTTGGATCTTCCCTTACCAATAGTTGATCTACTGTAACCTCGATCCCGGAAATGAGAAGCCAACTCATTGGCTCGAATGTTGAAAATCTGCTCACTAGAGCAGTTTCTTTTAAGACGCAAGAATTCGCCCACCGGCACACCCTGTATTTGATGTGCCGGATGGGCGCTGGAGGCAAGAAGTATCAAGTTAGTTGCTGTACTTTTCCGATGAATATCAGTACTCAAACTGCCATCCAGATCGATATTAATTCTTACGTCCAAAAAGTCAACATGGTCTAATCCAATGGTACTTGTAAGCTTGATGTTTAAACTGTTGTGGTTGAGGTTCCCGATGAACATCTTTAGGGCCACAAGTGACCCATCCCAAATAATAAAGATGTCATCTATGAACCTCAACCACAACAGGACATGCGTTATTCCAGGGTTAAGTTCCTCCTGGAACACGATCTCTCGTTCCCAAAAACCCAGAAACAGGTTGGCATAAGAGGGCACACATGTGGCGCCCATTGCCATTCCTCTAATCTGCAAATAAAATTGACTTTTAAACACAAAATAATTGTGTGTTAAAATAAACCTTAATAATTGCAACAAAAATTCAACCAAATCAGGATCCAGGTTGCCTCTTGTAAGGAAATACCGTGCTGCCTGTATCCCATCACTGTGATGAATGCTCGTATAGAGACTTTCCACATCACAGGTGTCCAGCACGGTACATCCCTCCAAAGCAACCTGGTCCAACCTAAGTAATAAATCTGTTGTATCCCTCAAATGAGAGGGAAGTGTTTCGACAAAAGGTCTAAAAAAATAATCTAGGAAACGGCAAATGGGCTCACACAGCCCTCCTATGTCTGATACAATCGGACGCCCCGGTTGACGTATGGTGTCCTTATGTACTTATGGTTTTACTAAATGACACATATTTATGAGAAGAAAAAATATAATATTGTGATTCTGGGTTTTGAGCTCTCTAAGATTGTGTATGTCTAATCATAAGAGTGTTTGCCATTTTTATGTACTATTGTCAATCACAAAGGCGTATTAATACATAATGTA
Organism: Ascaphus truei; assembly: GCF_040206685.1. Lineage (NCBI taxonomy): Eukaryota > Metazoa > Chordata > Amphibia > Anura > Ascaphidae > Ascaphus > Ascaphus truei. The sequence continues at coordinate 57,527,539 of NC_134491.1, read as the reverse complement.
TTGAGAAGTCCAGAATTCTGTAGTAAATATCACTGTCAAATAAGAAGTACAAATATATATACAAACTACAAACATTTATCTGAATCTTCATTGCTTGTCTCAATATATATATTTTTCCCAAACAAATATATATATTGAGAATAAAATATATATATTGAGACAAGCAATGAAGATTCAGATAAATGTTTGTAGTGTGGAATTCCAAAGGTCCAGTCCTATACAATCCATGGAAATGTCCACAATTTATATGGCTGGAAAAGTGCCAAGAATGATGTGGGTATGTGTGGTTAAATTGATGCATGGAGGAGAGAACAGTTCTCATTTGTGACACGTTTCATGACCACATCAAACACTCGAAAATTAAGAGATAAAATCAGAAGCATAATTTACTTAAGATGTTCTTAGCCAATGTCCATATGCATCTTGTAAAACAAGAACTTACATTTCATTACCAATTATTATTGACATAAAATTAAGAGAATTATGTTGTGTACGTTATGCAGCTGTTGTTTGGAAGCAGTGTTTTAGAGGAAAGCCCAGTGCTTGCACTAATGTTGAGTTGACTGAAATATATTGTATTGACTTGAGTAGCCCAAAATGTAGAACATTTTGACAGCTTCCAAAATGTCTTAACAATGCCTATTCATAGGTACAATAAAGCATTAAAAGTATCCTATGCTGTTGTGCCAATTTCCGTATGCCTACATTGTGCCATGTATTATTTGTGAGATAGGTGTGACTATATTTGAGCTATGGGTGGTAAAACACATTTGCTCATTATTAAACTGTATGACTGATACAGCTTGAATCCCATAACCCGTGTTTATGCAGTTTCTTTTGATCCCATCCAATCATTCGTTCTGTCCCTAGATGGCCTGAGTGGAAAATGTCCCTGCTTACAGTTGCTCAACTGGAATGAGGACAAGTTGTTTGCGGTGGCCCTTATCCAAATGCCTGTGCAGTAACCTTTGTCTTAACTAGCCTTCAGAGACATTTTGGGAGTGAGTTTCCTATGCCTCGCTTACTTAAATTATCCAAGGGAAGTGAAGGATTTTATTATTTAACTTTTACGCATGTTCGGTGGCATTCCCATTTCAAGCTCCATCACCAACCTGAAACTGATAGCGTCTCTTCACCATCTATTCAAATGTCACTCAAGTATCTTAAAATATTTATTAAGTTCCTAAGTAGTGTGCCCAGAAGCACAGCAAAAAAAATATGTTTTCGCTTATGTTTGCAACAAATGTAAGGAAATTAACAAAGTGTTAGAGATGTTTCCACCATCTCCTAGGGAAAGAAAGTGTTTGATCCAGGTTAAGAGCTTGGCGCATCCAATATATATGCAGTCAAATCCTTTCCTTACTCATCCTTTAACCACTCCACAAATGGCAAGCTGACACATACAGGGAAAAAGAGGTGAAATATAGTTTGGAACACGTGGAGAGATTCACCAAAGCTTGGTGAGCAATCTCTCATTGACTTGAATGTCAGTTAACACAAAATCTCAGTTACTGTATCACACTTTCAAGCATTTCCCTCTGACACATAAAGATGCAGGATGAAAATACCTCTCTAAGTGCCCTTTATAAAAGTCTTTGAAGAGGCAGATTAGGCCGGTTTGTTTTTTTTGGCAAACAAAAAAATTTGATAAAGGGTGAAGATGCAGCAGAAGTAATTCCAAGTAAAAATTCGGAGCATTTTTCAGCCAAATTAAAAATCAATATACTGTGAAGAGCTATGATACAGCAATCACAGGCCTCCGGTTTGCAAAAACATGTTTGGCTAGTCCAATGCGGCAAATTGGCTGGTTGGATCGGAAATCTATAGGACGTTAGTCATATAGAAAATATCATTGGAAAGCTCCGTATAATTTTTAAAAATTCAACATAATACACAAGTAAAATCACAATAGTAACCATATCATGCATGCCTTCATGCCCACTATGGTAACTAAAAGGTTAATAATCCTGGTACCTCAACTCATGCTAATGATCTACCCATTGCACATCATAGAGCCTAGTAAGGCACTGCCACCAACTTTCCCCCCCGGGAGACCTATCCTCCCACCCTGGAACACCTACCCCCATCACACAACCCAACTGCCTTCACCTCAACCCACCTAACCCCCCGAAATATAGCTAAAAGGTCTGTAGGCCATTGTAATACATATAGAAACAAATGTTACATTATACGTTTATTGGGTCACCAAGAGAGAAAGACTGGAATATTTATTTACATTAATGTCACATTTTGGGGGTTGAGCATTATCCCTTTGGATTAACAGCCAAACGCAGAAGCGGTGCACTGATGTAAGTAGAGAACCACACGCAGCTCTAACAAAAAACGACTAATTTATTGAAAAAAAGGGAACAAACATCATGAAGCTAGGAACCTCTTACGCGTTTCATCCCGCAAGGGACTTTGTCAAAGAGGTCAGGTCATTGACCCTTAAGACCTTGGAGCAACCTCAACATTAGTGTGGTAAACTGGTTCATTTTTTCCTTAACCCCTTGAGTGCCAATGAAACTACATAGGCTCTCCTTAAGGACCTCTGTGGCCTCATGGACTATCAAGGGGTGAATGACCTCTTTATTTATTGTGTAAATATCTAGTGTATATGTGTTTATATGTACTATCATCATCTTCAGCCCTTGTCGATATACTGCTGGATGAAGGCCTCAGTTTAAAGCCTCTCTTCTCCGTGATGTTCAACGATGGTCATTTCCTCTATCCGGCCCACTGCCATTTAAATTTCTTAAACATTCGTCTTGTTTCTTCCAAAAGGGCTCCATCCCATCATCGTTCTCCTATTAATTTCATTCTAAAGGTTCCCATCCATTGATCGTTGCTGGCCAAGCAGACATCTAGTTCTATTCTACACATTTGTTGAACATCACTTTGGTCTTCCTGAGATTAATATGGAGGCCCACCTTCTTACTTGGTTTCTCGTTGGAGGCCTACTAGACTTATGGCAAAAAATATTAATTGCTCGGGGAAATCACTTCTTGCACCATGTGGATGTGTCCATTCTGATCCACTGCGAAATCCTGCTTGTTTTTTAGGCACGGCAAAGTCTGTTGCAGCCAATTCGTAAGTGCTGAAATGTGCACATGGGCTTTGCTTTGGTTATTCCCAGAACCTGGCATGCCCCGTGGTCACTAAGTAGAGATTTGAGAACCACTGGGTTCGATATTGTAATAAGAATCATGACAGTTAAATATCCAACCTCTTAATGCAGCAGGCATAAGCTTATAGGGACCCCTGTTAAAATGGATAAGAAGTAGAGTGACACACTGTGCTCATTTGCATGCATTACCCAGAATCCCTGGCTGCACTGGAAACACTACATGCTAACTAAGCGATAATGGGGAAGGACAGGGTTGCAGACATGCAAATGCACCAGCAGTGGTATTTTTATTTACCATACTACAACCTCTTGTGAAAATTAATGGATGTCTATGGGATGTTTAAAAATGTGTTAATTAATTATTTGACCCTGTACTAGGCACATACCCACTATGGGCCTTCTTGGCCGACAGCTTTAATGGCAGAGCCTTAGAATATGGCGGTGGCAAAATAAGAGGACAGTATAATTCGGTATAATTTAATTCTGTAAACAATTCTGCGTATGATTAAAAACAACCAAATTTCAAATGTTTGTTTGGCGCTGTTCAGGCGTATATTCTTGTCCAAGGTTCTTCCCAACAGCAGTGTGTTTGTTCAGTGCATAGCTCTAATTTTTAAAACATTAGTTGGCTGCTCCTGCTTCTTTTTTTACTTTGTTTAATAATTGACTTCTTTTTATTGGATGATGCAAACCATAACAGCAGCTGTGTTTTGTTATCTAATGCACTCTTTAATACCTTAAAAAGGAGACAAAGACCTCCAGCCAATCAGTTAACTTAATTGACAGAATGTTCCAACACCGCTCTTTAAAACTGCCAGCTAAATTCAGCATTTTTCATTATCACTGCATGGGAACGGTTGCATGGAAACTTAAACATAGTTGATCTTTGCTTTGTGACTCTGTACAGTGAGATGGAAGAAAGTGGCTTCTCCACACGGTTTAAACGTCTTTCATTAACAAGAATTTGTATTTCAGCACTTTTTCTATGCTTCTTCTCCCTTCTCATATGGGAGGACGTTTTTTTTTTCCCCCTCCAAAGAAATACATTTGTCTGCAAAATATTTGCATCCTTATATGTATGTATGTCTTTATTTATATATATATCGCCATCTATGTAAATAGCGCTTCACGGCAGTAATACACGTGACATAATAATATAACACATAATGGGAATAAGCGCTTGAGAGCTAAAAGTAACATTAGGAAAAGTAGTCCCTGCCCTGATGAGCTTACAATGTAAGTGGTAAGTAGGAGGAACGTACAGAAACAGTAGGAGGGTGTTCTGGTAAGAGTGTCTGCAAGGGGGTCAAGGTCGATGTATGAGATGTATAGTATCAGCCACGGAGCTACTCATATGCTTCGTTAAAGAGGTGTGTTTTAGATGAGCCTTAAAGATGGATAGAGAGGGTGCTGGTCGAATATTGAGGGGGAAGGATATTCCAGTGGTTTGGGGCAGTGAGTGAGAAAGGCTTTAGGTGGCAGAGGGCTTTAGATA